>NW_027505510.1:0-182500 GCF_021521415.1 Bidens hawaiensis | reverse complement strand
ATCTTGCAAAGGTGGGTAGCAATGTTTGGATACATCAAATCTCACTTAACTTTTAGGGTCCTGTTGGGGACACCTAAACACCCCATTATACGCGCGTATAGTGCTATACGCGGCGTATAAGGTACAGTCAACCTAGGACTGATTTTGACAGTCATAGGTTGTCAAATCGTACCTTATACGCCGCGTATAGAACTATACGCGACGTATTATGCCCATTTGAATTATTGTTGTACCAGCTCTCCCTCCCTCTCTTTATCTTTATATATTACAACATACACACACATAATATCACACACAACCGAGAATTGCATACACCTGAGAAGTGTAAGGCCCAGTTACCGGTAGCCCTACTTTAGCGTCGGATTTACTCATAAACACAGTTCTTCAAATCAGAGTTTGTTAAAACTTTTCGCGGAATATAAAACATCAATCATTTGTTACAAAACATTAAATCCTTTCTTTGATACCATAACACAAAACTTTATATTTAAAACATCTTTACTTCTTTCTTCAGATGCCAGCCGTTCAATCCATGCCGTGTGTCATCCTCATGCTAACTCTATAATCAGCTCACCTGCGTGCATACTAAAAGTCAGCTACGCTGAGTGAGTTCTAGTTAATCGGGCAACATACAATTTTATTTTCTTATATTTCTTAACGTATCCGAAGACACACATTTCTACTTTAACCTCGTATAAATATCCATGGGAGGATCATCACGTAATATCTATTAAAAGAACCTTTACCATTTCCATACTATATATGATTTCCATAGGAAGAACACTCTGTATACTTTCCATAGAAGGAACACTTTACTATCCATTGAAGGAACACTATACTTTCCATAGAAGGAGCCCTATACTTTCCATTGAAGGAACACTATACTTTCCATTGAAGGAACCCTATACTTTCCATTGAAGGAACACTATCTATAAGTTGTTATTTATTATCCATGTAAGGAGCTAATCACTTCCCTCGACGATATGTGCAATATCCGAAGATCGTTCACGTACCGTCAAGCAATCAATCGTATCTATCACATATACCATACACGACATACACATAAAATTATATCCTTTCATTCATACTTTCTTACTTTCTTTTGTATTATCTTACTTTCATATCTTACGTTATAAAGAGCATTACGCCCTACATTCCTCGAGTATTAATAGGGCTCGGAACCCTCTTCGTAACCATACAACCATACGTTATCATTTCTTTCTTCTATTATCTCTATCATGTTCATACACATAAACATACATAACATACTTACCTTATTCTTAGCGCTGCAACCTGACGGTACGTGCAATATCCGAAGATCGTTCACGTACCATCAAGCAATCATTCATATATTTCACATTATCCATATAAGGCATACACTTATCTCTTAGGATAAGTGTATTAACAAACATATTGAGTATGCACACAGCCCCGAAAACGTAACACATAAATGGGGCTAGAACTCACCTGAACTCTGCTTCTTTTTCTGATAGCTGTAAATCCCTTCTTTAACTGAGCTCGGCTGACTGAACATGTTACACGTATCAATTAACTATCACTTCTCATAATGTATTCCTATCTTTATATGACCCACAACGAACGGGGGTCCGGGGGCAGCGCCCCTGGCAGCGGGGTCTAGGGGCGGCAGCCCCTAGCAGGGTCCAAGGGGCAGAGCCCCTGGCTGGGGTCGAGCTGCCAGGTCAGCTTGGAAAAATTTTATTTCCATTAACCGTCTTAACACATTTTTCATTAGATTTTTAATTTATTTTCTAATCGAACTTGACTTTAGGCGAAGTTAACCTTAGGCGAACTTAGCTTTAGGCGAAGTTACCAGCTAGGCGAACTTAGCTTTACAGCGAAGTTGCCATCAGGCGAACTTGGCTTCAGGCGAAGTTACTAGTTAGGCGAACTTAACTTTACAGCGAAGTTGCCATCAGGCGAACTTAGCTTTAGGCGAAGTTAAACCTTAGGCGAACTTAGCTTTAGGCGACGTTGTCATCAGGCGAACTTGGCCGTAAGCGAAGTTACCATTAGGCGAACTTAGCTTGCAGGCGAAGTTCATCAGGCGAACTTAGCTTGCAGGCGAAGTTCATCGCGTTGAAGGCGAAGTTGCCCAGATGCAGGCGAAGTTGCCCAGACAGTCGCTGTTCGGTTTCTTTCCAGCATTTCGAGCGATTTTAACACCCTTGCTATGGTTCAATATCACCCACTACGCTTCCCGACCATTTTCGGTCACTTAAACACTAAAAAGCTTGGATCTTTAAACTTCAAAGATCAAGAATCATACCTTTTTGGGCTTGTTTGGATCTCCTTTAACTTGCTAACGCAACTAGTCGCCCTCTCTCACTCTCGGATCAGTCCGATTCTTCCCTTGGCTCGGCCCGATTCCGACGAAGTTAGTGTATGTGTGTGTGGAGTGTACTTGGATAAAGATAGAATGAAGATATTTTGGGGTGTTAGGGTATTTATATCCCTGAGATCCCATGGACCTAAGGCCCATTTTCATTTAACCCATCCTAATTAATCCAAGTCCACAACCCACATCCATTACCCAACACTAGCCCGACCCATACCAACTCCTATTCTATTATTTATTTCCTGATAACCCGGGTAAACTTTCTCTCTATTATTAAGTAACATAATTAATATTACTTGGAAATTTCGTGATGTTACAAGAAGCGAGAGATCGTTAACCACGGCGTGCTAGGCTGATCGTTAAGCGCGTAACCTGGCTCCTCCTCGTTCAAGTCTGGAAATAAATGGTTGAACCACGATATTTTTTTGTTTCTTGCTTCTCGGGTGTATGTGAATGTTGTAATATATAAAGATAAAGAGAGGGAGGGAGAGTCGGTACATTAATAATTCAAATGGGTATAATACGCCAAGTATAGTGCTATATGCGGCGTATAATGTACGACTTGATAACCTAGGACTGTCATAATCTGTCCTAGGTTGACTGTACCCTATACACCACGTATAGCAATACATGCAGCATATTATGGAGTGTCTGGGTGTCCCCAGCTGGACCCTGAAAATTAGGTGAGATTTGATGTATCCAAACATCGCTACCCACTCTTGCAAGATTAAAGCATGTGTCAGATTTTCTTTAAAATCGCTACCCTCCCCCCCCCCCCCCCCCCCCCTTGTGAGTTATCCACTTTTACAAAAAAGTTAGCAAACCACCTAGAAATACAAAGTGTTTCTCAAAATCACCTATAAATACAAAAAATTCCGTGTTATATGGTTTTGTTTCATTTTCCTTCTTCTTCTTTTTTTGAATGGCGTTAGTCCAGCTAGCATGTCTTTGAAAGAAGCTCTTAAATCAACTACTCTTTACCTGAGTTCAAATCCTCTTACATTGGGTTCTTCCTAGTTCCCAGTAAACGGCATATACTTGTGAGAATCAAACCCTAGACCTCATAAACCTTATGAAAAACCTTCTAACCACCCGAGCTAGCTCATGATGACATTGTGATTTGTGTTTTAAATGTAGTGTTGTAAAATGCTTTATGTTCAAGTGTTTTTAAATTTCTTTTTCTTTTTGTTTTTTACATATTGTGTAACCATCAGGATATTTTTGTAATAAATATATAACATGATTATATAAAAGTATTTTTATTAATAAAAATCGTCATAGAAGTGAAACAATTTAGAAATAGACTGTGATTACATCAAGAGGCTTTTTTTAGATTTGTCTCACGAGTTAGTATGTTATTGACATGAATATTCTCCTGTCAAAAAGTTTGGTCTGTTTTCCTGCTAGTTACAAAACTATTATCATGTTTTTCCAGCCATAGATAAAGTGAGATAAACATTTTAAGGACCACTTCATACACTTTTGTACGCTTTTCCAACTTGTTTTCTTCTTTGTTAACATGAATTTGTTGAAAAAGTTGTTGCCATGAGACTCAAAGTTGCTAAACATCAAAACACATTCTTAATTTTGTTGTTTTAAGTGGATTTGCCACTTGTTTCCAATCGCCCACTTCTTTTTGTCTATCCTTTTAAGCCTTTGTTACGTCCGCATCCGAATGCAATTCAAACCCACTCAAAATCCTAATCAAAATGTTTCGTTATCAAATGAAGAATCATTATAGTGGTAGCCCCATGGGACACCGCCACTAGCTACGTAGGTACCATGCGGTTGTTAACACGATTATCAAACGAGGGGCGCCATACTCATTTCTTTAAACCCTTAACAAGTGTATTTTTAACAGAGTTGCCCATTGTGCATTCTAGGGTAACAAAATAGTTGTTGCCCATCAAGAAAAATTAACTTAAAACTTTAAAATAACAATTTTTTAAAACCATTTTAACAAACAAAAACCCAACAACTCCAGCACGAAAGCCTTTTACCTAAACAACACGTGTTTTACAAAGCTTCTCATGAGCAATTATTTAAATTAATATTTGACAACTATTTTTTGAAAAACAATGAATGATTGAACCAAGTTAAAACTATTACACCTAGGTTAAAAGAAGGTTAAGTTAAAATCACATTGCCTACGCAACAATGACGGGATACTTTAACTAGATAAAAATAATCATAGGTTTCTTTTAATTATTAATAGTTAATACTCCAATAACTTCAACTTCGTATATAGAATTTTTAATAGATCAACTATACAAACTCATATGTTATAAGTGATCTTAGAAAAGGGAAAATTTGTAAATGCTTTTCTCTATATACCTTCTTGTTTCTATAATGCACCATATGCTTAAACCTCGTGAATCCCAAAAACCTAGCTACAAACTTATAATGAAAACTAGATTTTATTATTACGGGGGCTGTTTTACATTATTCGTTTTTAATATATATATGTATATATATGTATATTTGGATTTTAATTTTATTTATTGTAAGAAAGTTAATAATTAATATACTTAAGTTTGATGATAAAATGGTTTCACAAATAAATGATATGTTATAGTCCAGTTTAAAAGCTATCTGTGTTTGGTGATACCCATTACCCGTTTATTTTCTTTATTATAAAATTATTTCTTAATTATTAATAATATCTTTTTTTAAATATAATAGAATATTAATTTTTAGTATATCCCTATTTTTTAGGATTTTCATATCAAATATTTGATGGGATTAATTTTTAATATAATGAGATGTTATAGCCCGTTTAAGAGCTATCTGGGTTTGGTGAGACCTTTACCCGTGAATTCAGGTTAAATGCGTGAGAAGCCTTCATTTACAAATAAAACAATCTGATGGCTTGAAAGAATGATGGTTTTACATTTTTCGTTTTTTAATATTTATTTTTTGGATTTTAATTTTCTTTATTGTAAGAAAGTAATAATATACTTAGAGTTTGATGATGAAAGAGTTTCATAAATAAATGATATGTTATAACCCGTTTAAAAGCTATTTAGATTTGGTGACCCATGACACACTTATGTGTTTTACTATAAAATTGTTTATTAATTATAAATAATATCTTTTTCTTTTTAAATTGGATATTAAATTTTAGTATATCCCTATTTTATAGGATTATCATTTCATATAATTGGTAAGATTAATTTTTAATTTAATGAAATGTTATAACCCGTTTAAGAGTTATCTGGTTTTGGTAAGACCTATACCCATGAATTTGGGTTAAATCAATGAGAGGCCTCCATTTAAAAATTAAGCAATCTGGTGGCTTCCATAAAAAGATGGAGCGACCACATCACGACACGTAGGATTTTAGGGGTTTCGTTTATATATATTATAGATAACTAGATTTTATCCCCCGTATTACGGGGGCTGTTTTACATTATTCGTTTTCAATATTTATATATGTATATTTGAATTTTAATTTTATTTATTGTAAGAAAGTTAATAATTAATATAATTGAGGTTTGATTATGAAATGGTTTCACAAATAAATGATATGTTATAATCCAGTTTAAAAGCTATCTGTGTTTGGTGATACCCATTACCCGTTTATTTTCTTTATTATAAAATTATTTCTTAATTATTAATAATATCTTTTTTTTAATAAAATAGAATATTAATTTTTAGTATATCCCTATTTTTTTAGGATTTTCATATCAAATATTTGATGGGATTAATTTTTAATATAATGAGATGTTATAGCCCGTTTAAGAGCTATCTAGGTTTGGTGAGACCTTTACCCGTGAATTCAGGTTAAATGCGTGAGAAGCCTTCATTTACAAATAAAGCAATATGATGGCTTGAGAGAATGGTTGCTTTACATTTTTCGTTTTTAATATTTATTTTTTGGATTTTAATTTTCTTTATTGTAAAAAAGTTAATAATATACTTAGAGTTTGATGATGAAAAGGTTTCATAAATAAATGATATGTTATAACCCGTTTAAAAACTATCTGGATTTGGTGACCCATGATCAGCTTATGTTTTTTACTATAAAATTGTTTATTAATTATAAATAATATCTTTTTCTTTTTAAATTGGATATTAAATTTTAGTATATCCCTATTTTATAGGATTTTCACATCAAATAATTGGTAATACTAATTTTTAATTTAATGAGATGTTATAACCGTTTAAGAGCTATCTGGTTTTGGTAAGACCCATATCCATGAATTTGAATTAAATCAAGGAGAGGCCTCTATTTAAAAATTAAGCAATTTGGTGGCTTTCATAAAAGGGGGGAGCGACCATATCGCGACACCTAGGATTTTAGGGTTTTCGTTTATATATATTATTGATAGATAAATCATAAGTGAATATAATGCCTCACGAACATACACAACAAAAGGCGATCAGAATACAAGTCTGAAGTCTCCACAATAGAAATAGATTTAATATGGAAGTATTTCAAACTAGACCAACAAGCAACAAGTCAACGACACTAGAATGAAACTTCTCCAACTCCATTCAAGATCTCAAATGAACTAATTGAAACGACCACTATCTTTAATCCCGATTGATGGACAACCAGACAAGATAAAACTTAAAATACACAATCTTCGATCTCCTCTAAACCCTATGATTCAATGATGTTGCATTTAGTTTAAATGTATAATGATTTTTCGTTTGTAAATAGTAAGCATGGCAACAACTAGTTGCTTTCTAGTGAGTTGCTATCGCTTCTCTCTTTTTAGTTGATTCGATTTGTATACCTAGGGATGACAATGAAACTCGAACCCGATGAGAAAACCCGAAACCCGACATAAATAGGACGGGTAATACCCAACCCATTAGGGTTTGGGACGGGTTTGGGATTAGTTTTGAAATTTTTCGTGGGTCTGGGACGGGTTTGGGATTTCTAATATACCCGATTACCCGATAACATAGACTCATTTACCCTATTATATACCCGATGCACCCGATATAATATTATATATATACTATATTCCAAATATATTATTTGTCGAAACTTGTTTATGTCAATTATTTGAGATATTTTACCTTTATGGTAACCATCTTTATAATCGATTAGTTATACTTCGTCAAAACCCGGTAGAAACCCAACGGATTTGAGCTAGGTATACCCGACAGGTATTTTATTAAAACACGATAGCAAACACGAAACCCGACGGGTAATTACCCGATTAAAACCCGAAGGGTTTGGGACGGACTTTTATAACCGGGTATGGGTTTGGGAATACCTAAACCCGACCCATTGCCATCCTAATACCTTCTCTAAAGATAGATGGTTCGCGATCCCAGTTATGAACATTTAAGTAGAATTAGAATATATTAAATAATTGTATCAATTATTACACTATAAAACATAATTTTCTATCATTTAGTGTGTTATAACTTTTTAGAAACCGTTCAAAATCTTCAAGAATTGTACTTTAAAGAAAAACTAAATTAATGTATTTTGTTTGGTTACAAATCCCAAAATTATATGATGTAAAGTTATGTTTAAAATAGCTTAAATATTGTGATACTTGATTTTGTTTTACTAAAAATAATTTAATTTTAAATTATTTGTTTAACATGTTAATATAAAAGTCAAGAAAAAGGTTTTTAAGTCGTGGTTTCTTTTTAAAATTGAGAAGATGCTATTACCTTTACCTTACCACAAGTGAGATTTTACTACTTTTATATGCTTGTGTATTTGTCGATAAAATATCTATATTACATATAAAGCTGTTGATACATGTTTTGTACGTTTCGATCTTTATCAGGGCATTAATATAATAAGTCTAAAGTATAGGGGTCTTAATGTAAATATGGCTAAATGGGCCATTCGCTCTAACGTAAGTTACATTCGTTACCCCGTAACGAATGTAACACATTCGTCTAATTGTAAGCTCATTCGTTAACCCTGTTTAACGAATGAGATAACGAATGAGGGCCATTCACTATCATTTAAAGTATAACGAATAAGTATGTTTATTCGTTAAAGTATCTGTAACGAATGACAAAGTCGTTAAGTGTTAACTTAACGAATGTGGTCATCCCCTATAAATACCCTGTAACTTATCATTAATGAAAGAGTTTTGATTTTTAGCTAACTTCTCTCTCGTCACTCTGTCCAATTGTCCTCTCAATACACACATTACACACACATAACGTATACCGAGACTAATTGTATACTGAAATCAACATGTATCGTTGTAATCACAAGGTCTAGATCCGTTCCAAGCTCTATCAAGTGGTATCAGAGCCAAGGGATCTGATCTACGATACAATTCGTTGTTTTGAGTGATATATTCGTATTCAATTGATGCAGATTATGATGTATTGATTGAGTTTGTTTAAGGTAATAGTTACCTAGTGAAACAGAGACTGAGTTGATCTAGAAATTGAACCTGTTTGTTATGAGTTTGTGATTTCGGACTAGGGTAGTGAGGTTCGGAATTGGTTTAGGTTTAGTTTGATCTAAGTTTTAGGTGTTTTCGGTGTGATTCAGACGAGTTTGAAGTTTGAAATTGAAAGTTTGAACTGTTGAAGATTCATTCGTTAAGATGAAGACTCATTCGTTTGGTTAAAGACTGATTCGTTAAAAGATAAAATTTGCCTATTCGCTAAATCCTAACTGTTCATTCGTTAAAATTTCAATCTCATTCGCTAAACCTCTTTCGTTAAGCCACATTCGTGTCATATTCTTTAAAGTTCATTCGTTAAGTCTTACTCTTTAGGACTTATTCGTTAAAGTAAACCATCTTTAACGAATCTCTCGTATCTCATTCGTTAAAGTAATTTTAACGAATAGCACATTCATTAAAGTAGTTCGTTAAAATTCTGTCTCATTCGTTACTGTGTCCATTCGTGTGAACAGTAAACGAATAAACTTTGAAAATTTGACAATTTTAATCCCTGAAGTTTAAACAGTTGGTTCATTATGGCTGCTCAGAACGCGTCTTACTATGCGTTAGCGTCTCAGAACGTCTTATTGCAACAAATGCTGACCATGGACAATGAGATCGGTAGTCATAATAAATGTCCCAAGTTGTTGAAACTGTCGGATTTTGCTCATTGGGAACCGAGGTTCCGTGCTCACTTGGGATCCGTGCATTCTAGTAGTGTCCGGTTTCTCAATGATGTATATTCAGCACCACTGATTGGTAATAACAATGTGGGATGGACTCCGAAACCATTTAAAGAATATGAGACTCAAGAGCTTAAGGATTTTGAAAGTGAAACAAAAGCATACTTGACTCTCACCATGGCATTACCAGAACATATTTTTCATCAATACAGTATTATCAAAGTCTGTGCTTCGTTGTTCACAATGTTAAAAACGAGAAGTTTGGGAAACACGCTTGAAAGCAAAAAGACTCTTGTGAAATTTCAATTCAGAAATTTCATTTTGATGAAAAATGAGACGGTGGAAGAAATGATTAACCGTTTTAGCCATCTGATTGTTGAGATGTCTAGTGTCGATCTTGAGCCAACAGAACAAGATAAGATCGATACTCTAAAGAATGTTCTACCTTCGTCTTACTCGACGTTCTTGTTCGTATTAAAAGAGAACGGTTTCTTTCAGAAACTTAAACTTACAGCTGTGCAATTCCTAAAAAAAATTGAAGAAAGGGAATTTGATATTAAATGTCAAAATACGTTGAAGAAGAATCAAAACCATCAATCTTCAACCCAAAACCCTTTACTTTATGGAGGTGCATTGCCAGCAAATAATGCTTCAAGTTCAGTGCCAATCAATGCGTTTTTTACTCAATCCCAAGAGGATTCTAATGTAAACAGTCCACCTAATGTATGTTTTATGGCTAGTGGTGCGACTACAAACTCAAATGCTCATGCATCAAGCTTGCCTAAGGTTAATATGCAAGAAGCTGAACAACAGTTTGCTTTTGTGTGTGCATTCATGACTTCTTATGAACAGCTGGTTGGAAGCAAGATCACTACGAGCGATCTCACAGATGAAGATTATGATCAAATCGACCCGGATGATCTTGAGCTAATGGATTTAAAATGGAATATGGCTATGATCATTCGTAAAGTCAAAAGGTTTATGCAACGAACGGGAAAAGATCTTCCTACGTTAAACAAAAGGGTCGGGTTTGATAAACTGAAGGTAAAATGTTATAATTGCGAGGAATTTGGTCATTTTGCCAAAGAACGTGACAAGCCGATGAAAGATCATTCTAGCTCACGCAATTCTGAACGTTCTTCAGGAAAGATTATGATCAAATCGACCCGGACGATCTTGAGCTAATGGATTTAAAATGGAATATGGCTATGATCATTCGTAAAGTCAAAAGGTTTATGCAACGAATGGGAAAAGATCTTCTACGTTAAACTAAAGGGTCGGGTTTGATAAACTGAAGGTAAAATGTTATAATTGCGGGGAATTTGGTCATTTTGCCAAAGAATGTGACAAGCCGATGAAAGATCATTCTGGCTCACGCAATTCTGAACGTTCTTCAGGAAAGAATTCATCTGGTGGGGATAAGAGTAAATCTGTTGTATCTGGTGATCAAGACAAATCTTCTGATACTCAAGCTTTAGTGGTCACTGAAGTAGTTGATTGGTCTCAACGTTTGTTGGAATATCAAGCAAACTTGACTATTGTTGATTCAGTGGAGAAAATTGAAGATGCTAGCAGTGATAACTTATGAGAGGGAAGTAATTTTTCTGACTCTGAGACTGACACTGATCAAAGTCTGTCGTCTCAAACTGAATCAATCTCTGTGAAAGTTGAATCTTATGCATGTATGGCTAAGATTGATGAGGTATGTTTCCAATCTCAATCTAATGTATCTGAACCTTCATCAAATGTGAATGATTGTGCTGAATGTGCTATACTAAAAGCCAAACTTGAAACAGCATTGACTCAGAACAATACACTCACAAAAGATCACTTTATAATCAAAGAATGCTACAAACAGAAGACAAAATTGCTAGAGCAATCAACTCTGAAAATTCAAAAATTGTCTGAAAGCAATCATGATTTTAAAACTAAAGTTCATTGTAAAATTATTGAAGTTGATCAACATTTGAAGGAGATTCTTCGACTCCGAACCTGTATTTCCAATCTTGAAAACGAAATAATGGAATTGAATAATAAGCTTGGAAAATTTAAAGATTCTTCATTTCTTTTGAATGAAATAATTAAGATTAATCATTCACATAAGAAAAATGGAAAAGCAGGTTTGTGTTACGTCGAAATTCCACCTCCTTTTAAACATGATTATAGTAGCATTCCCGATATGGAAAAGGTTTCAAATATGTCTACTGATAAATCTGAAAGTGTTGATACAACTTGTCCTACTCGTGAACCAATTTATATCGAAAGTAAAAAGGTTTTCACTAAAAACGAATTGGATGGTTCAATCGAGGTGTTGTCTGAACCAGATGTGATTGTCAAAAACAAAGATATTCCAACTGACAATCATATTCTGTGTGAACCCGAAGATTTTGAACAAGTTGTGTATGGTTCAAAGACTTCGGGTGTTTCTTCAAACACAACAAATGTTCCTAAAGTAATTCCTAAGGAAAAATCTAATGTATCTCAATCAGAAAAGCCTTCGGTGTCTGATGAGGAGTTGATGCGATTCGTTAATCCTCAACTGAAATCATCGAATAGAAAAGTATTTAAATTAAAGGGTTTGTCAAAAGTTTTTTCTGACAAAGAAGTTCCTTTGGATCTTCTAAAACCTGAAATGATTGAAAGTGTATTTCAGGATGACACTTCACAAATGACTGAACTTGAACAAAAATTTTATCAATAAAAAAATGTTAATGTTCAAGAAAAACCAAAAACTAATGTTTTTAAACCTATCACGTTCATAAAATCGTCTAGTTTGGAAAATTCTTCGAATTTAACAAATCTTGAATTCTATAAGAAAAGAAAGGGTTTAAAACACGAAACACCGAAGAAAGTTACAATTGAGAAACCCAAAGATGATATTCATAAATCTTTGCTATCAAAGACTACATGTACTTTGCCACAAAACACTTTGGATTCTCGATTATGTTTCAAATGTGGTGAACCTGGTCATGTTTCCAAAAAGTGCAAAGCAAAGATTGATGATATCAATGTCTCATCAACTCGAAAGAATCATTCATTATCAAATTTAAAAGAAAATTGAGTTGATGAGTGTGTGATAATGTATTCGAATATCAATCCGAGAGAAGTTGTTCTGGTTGATTCAATTAATGTATCGAACAAATGTGTTGACCATGCTCAACCCATCTGTTCAAACACTGATTCGGGAAGAATAAGTGACGGATACTTAAAGAAGAAAAACAAGAAACCAGTCACTTATTCCAAAGTACCGAATACGAGTGTTAAATTATCTTGTTCTCCGAAAGTATCAAAGGGAGAGCCCAAGACTGAGGCTTGGGCTGCCTTTTTGAACTAATCATTTTACTTGTTTGTGCAGGGTACATCTCGATCCGTGTCTAATCACAAATGGATATTGGATAGTGGATGTTCTCGGCATATCACCGGCAACCTGGATCTTCTGAATAACATCAAAGATATTCAAGGGGGTTATGTTGCGTTTGCTGGTAACCAAGGAGGAATGATTACGAAAGAGGGAGAAGTTTCAAACGGAAAAGTAACGTTTGAAAAGGTTAATTATTGTGAGAAGGTGGAACATAATCTGTTGAGCGTGTCATAGATTTGTGATAAGAAATTTACCACCATATTCACCGACAAGGAATCTGTTATTCTTCAACCGGGATACACAATTCTTGAAGACATGGTTGTCATGCGATCACCTTGATCAAATGATATTTATGTACTTGACATGAGTTATGATGTACAAGTTTCGCCCTCAGCTACTTGCTTCATGTCCAAAGCAACTGAGAAAGATTCTATTCTTTGGCATAGACGCATGGGACACATCCACTTACAAAAGATGAACTTTCTATTGTCAAATGATTTAGTGAATGGTATGTCACTCAAGAATTTCAAGTTCTATGATCATTAAGTCGCGTGGGGAAACAAAAGAAGAAATCACATCCAAGCAAGTCACTAAACACTAATGTTACTCCTCTGGAACGTTTTCATATGGATCTCTTTGGTCCGGTGAATCGTGCTAGCATTGCTGGAGATTTTTATTGTTTAGTAGTAACGGATGATTTTTCACGATACTCATGGGTGCTATTTATGGGATGGAAGGATCAGACTCCTGTCTTAATTCAGAATCTTATCACGAAGATCGAATCACTTTATAAACTGAAAGTGAGACGAATTCGTAGTGATAACGGAACTGAATTTAGGAATAATGTATTGGATTTCTTCTGTATTCAGAAAGGAATTCATCGGGAATTTAGTGCACCTTATGTTCCTCAACAAAACGGTGTGTCTGAAAGGAAAAATCATACGCTGATTGAAGCTGCACGTACAATGCTTGCTGATTCAAAGCTGCCTGTTCAATTCTGGAACGAAGCTGTAAATACGGCATGTTATACACTGAATCGCGTACTAACGGTAAAGAAATTCAAGAAGACAAGTTATGAGCTTCTGAATAATCGTAAGCCGAACTTAAAGTATTTGGAGCCATTCGGGTGTCCATGTACTGTTTTGAAAAAAGATTTTGGAAAGTTCGATGAGAAAGCTTTTGAGGGTTATTTCTTGGGATACAACTCTCCGAAGAAGCGGATTTTCAATATTTCTTCAGGTTGTGTGGAAGAATGGTATCACGTTGATTGTCAAAGTTGTACGACTCCACCAACTGGTACTGGTCCCGATTGGATGTTTGATTACGATTGCTTATTTAATTCGTTTACATCAACGGTCGATGAAGTACCTGACAATGTCATTAGATCTTACTTGGAAGATCAGTGTCTTCCGAATCCAAGGTTTTCTTCGGTTGATGTAAATGACTCTCCTAATGTATCAGAAACGCCGAATGATGTTTCTGATTCTTCTGATGATGCTAACTATGTGGATTCATCATCTGTAATGGTAGATGAAGCTCAAGAAACTACCGAGCCAACTCTAATCAGTTATGTTTCAACAACTATCTCTGTAGACACAGCGGAGGAGAATATCACCAATTTGGGTGATAATGTATCTGTTCCTACAAATCCTTCTTTAAGGATTCATTCACAGCATCCACAGGATCAGATAATTGGTGATGTGAACAACGGGGTTCGTACAAGGCACCAATTGGCTAATGTATGTGATGATCAAGCTGATTTTAATGTATCTCTTACTGAGGATTCGATAGTTTGTGCTTATGCGGATTTGCGCTCTTCGGGTATTCTCAGTATCGCACAATACACCTGCTTCCTATCACAGATAGAACCGACAAGTGTCACAATGGCACTCAAGGAACCATCTTGGGTTGAAGCTATGCAGGAGGAGCTGCAACAGTCTATAAGACTGGGTGTATGGAACTTAATCAATAAACCCGATCACGTAAAAAAGGCGATTCCAACTAAATGGGTTTTTAAGTGCAAAAAGGACGATTGCGGGGTAATTGTGAGAAACAAATCACGATTGGTCGTACTTGGATACAATCAACAAGAAGGCATAGATTACACTGAAGTATATGCTCCGGTAGCACGACTGGAGGCTATACGAATTTTTCTTGCCTATGAAGCCTACAAAAATTTTAAGGTTTATCAAACGGACGTGAAATCGGCGTTCTTGAATGGAGCTATTCATGAGGAAGTGTACGTGAAACGGCCTCCTGGCTTCGAGGACCCAGACTTTCCTGAGCGTGTTTACCGATTAAACAAGGCTCTTTATGGTTTACATTAGGCCCCGAGAGCCTGGTACAGCACGTTGGCTGACCATCTGATTGAAAGTGGGTTCAAGAGGGGAACTGTGGATTGCACTTTTATCTATAAGAACGTGGGTGATGATCTGCTCCTCATCCAAATTTCCATGGACGATATTATTTTCGGTTCGACAAATGACAGCTTATGTAAAGACTTTGAGAAGACTATGCAGACAAAATTTGAGATGAGTTCGATGGGAGAGATAAGTTTCTTTTTGGGTTTGCAAGTTCACCAGTCTGACACCGGGATCTTTATCCATAAGACAAAATATGTAAACGATGTCTTGAGCCGATTCAAGATATCGGATGGCAAAATTCCCTCAACACCTCTTCCCGTGGGTCACAATTTATCACCGGATGAATTGGAAGATACCGTAGATCCAACCCTATATCGAGCTATGATCGGATCACTTATGTATTTGACTGCATCTCGACCTGATATCATGTTCGTTGTTTGTTTGTGTGCTAGGTACCAATCGAGTCCCCGAGTGACTCACATGGCGGCAGTAAAGCGCATCTTACATTATCTGAGGGGAAATCCTGACATCGGGTTATGGTACCCCAAGGACGATATGTTCGATCTCACCGCCTTTACTGATTCGGACTATGGAGGATGCAAGATCAACTTCAAATCTACATCAGCGGGAAGTCAATTCTTAGGAAATCGGCTTGTTTCCTAGCAGTGTAAGAAGCAGACAATGGTCTCAACTTCAACAGCTGAAGCGGAGTATGTGGCGGCCTCGAGTTGCTGCTCACAGGTTCTCTGGATCCAGCAACACTTGCTGGATTACGGTTTGAAGTTTCTTACTACTTCCATTTATATTGATAATTCTGCTGCAATTTCAATCACCAAAAATCCGGTTCACCATTCAAAAACCAAACATGTTGAAATCCGTTATCACTTTATATGTGATTATTTTGAAAAGAAATTAATATCCATTGATAAAATTCATACGGATTTTCAAAAGGCTAACCTTTATACTAAGGCATTTGACAAAACACGTTTTCAATATCTGCTAGGTATAAATGGTTTAAAATCTTTAAAGGATATTCAAAGGCTTGGTTAAATCATTTTATTTCTTGTTTTCTTTTCGATTTAAAAAATCCAAAAATATTGTGATTTCTGTTTGTACAGAGAAATTTAAAAAATGGTATCAAAAACATTCAAATATTGAAAAATTTCAAAAACATTGAAAAATGCTCTTCAAAATTGAGTTTTGAAGCAAAAAGGAAAAATGATAGTACATTGATGGGATTGATCTAGTACATGGATAAACTAGATTAAAAATTACCGTAAGGCCAGCAATATGATATGCAAAGATAGGCTTGACAGACTATATAGGAACTGATAAGATATAAAGATAATGAATGCCGAACCTAGTGGAAGTACATCTTGAAAGATTGATACTATATTTGATTTAAAGAAAAGTCAAAAGTCAAAATGATTACTGTGTGTGCATGCTTTCATTTTTTAAGAAAATTCTGCTTTGTTTTTTATTTTATTTTGCAAAGAAATTCAAAATTTTTTTTTATTTTTATTCAAATATTGGATCCTCTCCTGCGCGATAAGATTATCCAACCTGAGGGTTAATATTTGGGTATTCTGCTTTATTTTACTTGGTGTTTCGTATAAAATCTTGGACTTTTTCCGCGCGATAATACGGTATTATCCGAATTGAGAGTTAAGATTTTATGCAATTTCAAATTCTTTTTATCTTTTTATTTTGTTAAAATGGAACCTTATTTGCGTGCAGTCATACCGACCTTAAGGGAAAATTTTAACCTTCTGCTTTATTTTCTTTTTATTATTTTTGCATGAGTCACACTTAATCAAAATTTGGAAAATCAAAAGAAAAACGTACATGTGATATTCACTGTATAAGAGATAGAAATGTTATATCTGATTGATGGGGTCCACATATGGTTTCGTGCCTAATTGAACCAAATTAAAACATATCGTAAAGTTTCCGACAAGTCTATGAAAAGTTTAAAAGGACAATTATATCTGCAATCATCGTTGGGTTACGTGTATAATAACCATTGAAATTGAAGTGTTACATAGTGACATTTTCGTCAATATGATTCCCTGCTCAACTCACAAAAATATGTATTGCTTTAATAGTTTAGTTGTTTATTGTTTTTCGTTATTTGTTATTTGAAAATTTTCGAAAATCCAAAAAGATTTTTCTTTCTTTTCAATTCTGCTTTAGTTTCGATTTACCAAGCTAGCGAATAAATTCAAAAGAAAAGGAAAAAGATTTATCCCCAAAAGTTTTTAAGTTAATCGTGCTTAACGTATTATCAATTAGTAACAATTGATATTTTTAACGTAAAAATCCGTTTTAAGTTAATCATTACCGATCCTTGTTGATCAGGTATTTTAATGTATGCATTTAAAACCCTAATTGGTTTTAATGAGTATTTAATTCCTTAATGAGAATTTGTTTCTCATTCGTTCAGGATAATTTGGTAATTCGTTAACATGTTTAACGAATGTAAAGCCATTCGTTATTTAAACATAACGTATGAGTTTCTCATTCGTTATAAAGACATTCGCTTCCGTTGTGCATAACGAATGGAGGTAATTCGTTTAAACATTTAACGAATGTGAATGGATAAGGTATTATTCGTTAAGAATTAATGAATGACTTCTTTATTCGTTAAGATTTAACAAATGAGGTTAACGAATAAGAGAAGATAATGTAAGATTCGTTAACATCTTTAACGAATGAGAGTCTTATTCGATTCAGAAATTAACGAATAAGAATCAAAAATTAACGAATGAGGCCATTCGTTAGTTCAAATTTTGAACGAATGACCTCGATTCGCGTGAAATTATTGGATTTATAATCCCAATATCAGACGAATCAACTTCATTCGTCTGTTTCTATTCTATTGTTTTCGTTAACGAAACTATTGCAAATTTTCATCAGAATCTCATACTTGCATATTTGTCTAATTGATTGATTATTTTGTGTCAGTAGGTATTAACGATCATCGACATATGATTTTTATGGAAATTCATCGGTGTTATAAGTATTAACAGGATCAATAAAATTTGAACATTAATCGAATATTGAAAAACATTTATTGATCTTAATTGATTCTACATTCATAAAATTGATGAACGTTTAAGTACATGCAACTGATTTCCGAACATGATTGATCTAGTTATTTGTAAAAATGTTTGGAAATTAAGAAGATTAATCGATGAACATCGTCGGTTTTGACTTTGATTAGTCAAAATTGATTATAATTTGACTCCTGGGTTAGTCAAATTGATGATTGAGTCTAATTCGTTATCTTTATAACAAATGTAACATGATTCGTTATTGGTGTAACGAATGATAGTCTGATTCGTTAATGGGTTACAAATAACTATCTGATTCGTTAAAGTAACGAATGGATAGTTAAATTTCATAATGAATCAGATTTGATTCGTTAAATGATTCTAACGAATCTGAATAATTCGTTAAACTTGTAACGAATAAGTTAACGATTAAAGGCAGTTTGTTACTTGTAACGAATGAACCTTTTAATGTATAACGAATGTCCCATTCGTTTAAAGTTTTTAGTGACTGTGATAGTCATTCGTTAATACTTTGATTATTTTGGAATATTTTACTTATGTATGTTTGTTCTTAACAGAAATGGCGTAGTGATAGATGTTGGGGTTATACGAGACTCACTGGGTTTTAACGATACTATTGATGATAGGTGTGAGTTCGATCAAGTGTTGATCAGAGGATTATTCGAGTAAAGTATAATGGAGATTTAGGCAAATCAATGTACAACAAAGCGAACTTGTGTGAACAATACAAGTATCTGCTTCATGTTCTTATTCATTGCTTGGGTGGTCGGAAAGGAGGTTTCGACGAGTTCAGGGTGATGCTGTAATCTGCATTCGTGGCTCTAGTGCTGAATAAACTGTTCAATTTTTCCGAATTGGTTTTTTATCATTTGAAAGAAAACATCACCAGCAGACATAAGTTCTTAATGTATCCCAGATTTTTGCAAATGATGATACATGATCTGGTGCCTGACTTGGAAAAAGATCAAGCAGACGTGATGAGGCTCGATCATATGAATGAAGAGCCGATGCGACGTTTGAGATCGTACAGAGGTCAGAGTTTGGCAGATCGACCAAGGTTTAAACGTTTGATTGGTCATCTAGCGGATATTGGTTATGTTGCGCCACCTAATGATCGTTGGGCTCATGACGATTCCGATTCAGAACGTGAAGGTGGTGATGGTGGAGATGATGGTGGTGATGGTGGTCCAGGACCACAAGCCGAGTTAAGTTATGAACAGAAGCGTAAGCGTAAAGGTAAAGAACCGATGACGGAAAAGGGGGAGAAACCCAAGAAACAACGAGTTAGAAGGGGTTCGGGTATTGAGATACCGAGTCAGCCGTTTGTGCCTTCTACTGCTGTTTCTACTCCTATTATTTCTTCTACTACTTATCCAGTTCTAGTTCCACAGATTCCACGATCTCCTACTCCTAATACAATGACAAATTTTCCTCGTTCTCCAACACCTGTGTAGATGCCTACGTCTCCAATGCCTCCAACTCTGACTTTGGCTACTACTGTGAGGCCTGATCCTCATTTTGGAGACATATTACATACTGTATTGGCACAGATGCCTACACCACAGCCAACGACATCTGTTACTCCAACACCGTTGCCAAGGCCTGAGCACTCTTTTATGTCATTCAGTCGTCCTCAGGGTCCTATGCAACCAGTGCATCCTAATTTATATCACATGGCTCCTCATGCTCAATGGTTTCACATGATGAATCTGTTGCATTTACAACACACTCAAATGCAAGCAGACAGAGCTGCAAATGAGCTAGCACAACGGAATTTGCTGAGGCATCTTCTATCGGCTCAACGTGATAATAAGGAACTTCGAGCCCTAGTTGCTGCTCAGGGGAGAGGTTAGACAAACAGGATGAGATTATTCTTCAACTGACATGCAAAGAAGATGAATTAAAGAAGTTGAAGAATAATGAAGACGATCAGGATGGTGCAGGGGGTGGGGTAGATCAGCAACCGGGCGGAAGTTTCACACCGTCGGCGGGTAATAAGACTGATGCGAGTGTTGGTGGTGGGTCTGAAGCTAGTAATCTACAGATTGTTCCATATAAAGATTACACGAGAACCAAGCCAATAGATGTTATTCCGGCTAACATGCTTCTATTTGTAGGAATGGATGGGATTGTATATAGTATGGTGAATGCTGATGAGATCGAAGAAGGTGAATTTGTTGATCACTCATTAACAAAAGAACAAATTGCCTTACTTCTGGATCTAAATGATGATGAGATTGAGGAATTGGGTAAGAAAGTGGATGTGGAGATGGAAAATAGTACTAATACAGGTATTCCTCATGGGAATGTACCTGATTTTGAAGAAGTGGAAGTGGAAGATTTTACTGCTGAAGAGTATCCGAAGTTTTACACAGATAATAACAATGACTCGGGTATTCCATTTTTTTTACGACTGAACATTTTAATGCAGCAGAACGTCGGTTACAAGAAGAAAAGAATAAGTTTAAAGCTGCTGAATCAAGTCATATATCCACTACTGATAAAAAGTGCAAACGTGCTTTGGATGGTATATTCGAGCATAACGTAAAGAAGATGAACAAGATGATCGAGACCTTTCGTTATCATGAACAAGAAGAAGTCAAATTAGCAAGGGATCGAGCATCGGCATACCAAATGAAGAAGTACAAGCCAGCTAAAGATGTGAAAGGAGACATGGTGGCATGGCAATATGATTCAGATCTTAAGGTATATATCATGAAGTGGGAGCATGGTATTTATTATTTTAAACGCCCACACGATATTTTATCTATGCCCAGATGGGACGTGAGAACCCTAGCCAATCGACCGTTTGTGAATCGTGGGGACGATAAATGGGCTAGTTGGTTCTATATGCAGTTATTACATGAAACCCGGTTTGGTTTCAAGTTTTTCAAGCCTCAGGTGCCAACTCATAAGTACATTGATGAGATTGATACTCGCACTGGCTGGAGGAAGTTAATTTTACAAGTCAAGCCGCCGAAGACTATGAATAGGGTTCCTATGAAGATATTTCCTCAGAGTCTTTTCACCTCATTCAATTATTGGTACTATGACAATATTACAGGTGAAGCGGTGATTGTTTATGGTCACGGTTCAAGCACGAAGACTATATGTGTTATTGATCTGATGTGGCTAATTAACCTATCTGAGTCTGACAACGATGCGTTACTTACAAGTCAGATCAGATTTGCTAATGTAAGAGATTATGAACTTGCCATGCAGTTTCAGAATGTTGTTAGAGTCTGTTATGCATACAAGATTCATAGCTGTGTTGACTGGAAGACGAAGATGTTTCAGTGTTAAAGTAGATAAAGAGCTCGAGACGAGGGGGAGTTTGTTGATACATGTTTTGTACGTCTCGGTCTTTATCAGGGCATTAATATAATAAGTCTAAAGTATAAGGGTCTTAATGTAAATATGGCTAAATGGGCCATTCGCTGTAATGTAAGTTACATTCGTTACCCCGTAACGAATGTAACACATTCGTCTAATTGTAAGCTCATTCGTTAACCCTGTTTAACGAATGAGATAACGAATGAGGGCCATTCGCTATCATTTAAAGTATAACGAATAAGTATGTTTATTCGTTAAAGTATTTGTAACGAATGACACATTCGTTAAGTGTTAACTTAACGAATGTGGTCATCCCCTATAAATACCCTGTAACTTATCATTAATGAAAGAGTTCTGATTTTTAGCTAACTTCTCTCTCGTCACTCTGTCCAATTGTCCTCTCAATACACACACTACACACACATAACGTATACCGAGACTAATTGTATACTGAAATCAACATGTATCGTTGTAATCACAAGGTCTAGATCCGTTCCAAGCTCTATCAAAAGCATTTTGGATAACTATAAAAAAAGTATTTAGTATCTATCTATCTATCTATCTATCTATCTAAATGACTCTCAAAAAATCATATGTGTCACTCTCTGGTTGCTCCGCACACCTTCTCAAGCCACTAGAATGTTTGACTTATGATTTGAGGCTTCTCATGCGTTTGACCCAAATTCGCGGGATGGGTCTCATCAAACCCGAATTGTAACGTCCGTAAATTTCGTTAATTGGCTCGATCGTTTATAAATGTTGGTCAAAAAGCCGGGGTTTCATCTTTCTAATTTAGAGCCTTGTAATACGTTTTAAAAGTCCGTTTGTCCATCCTTCTTCCCAAAACATCCCTCTTACGACTTAAAGTATTATATTAGTATGTAGCACCCGATATTTTCGTTTATCGGCATACACGTTGTAGAGTTTGTATATTTATCGGGTTTGAACCGGCTTACTTCGGGGACCTCCTTGTCATACCCGTAAGTTGAATTAATTGACTTTCCACCCAAGTTGCTACACACTTCATACTGGAGGGACTAGAGTGTAATTTATTTTATATCATAATATTAAAAAAGAAAAACCCTAACCCTAACTCTATTCCCAGCAGCCGATCGGCCTCAAGACCCCCCCTGCTCGTTTTTCTTCTGCCCAGCCAAGTTTCAGCCGTGAAAAATTCAATTCAAGGTCGGTTTTATGATTCCCCATGTCTTTTACACCTTAATTGATCATATTAACGCGCTTATTGGTCGTTAAGGTTGAGTTTTGATGATAACAGTTTGCTGACAGATTCGTATACGTTTATTGTAGGGTCTGAAACGCGATGATAATCCATTGGTTTTGATCGATTCTTGATTCCATGATGTTCTACTTTGAGTCTAGTTTCCAGGAAGGTATAATACGTAATTTTTGGACGAGATTTGAATGGTTTTTATGAATTTATAAAATCGAGTATCAAAGCTGATGCGGGATGACGGATTCTGGTCTGTCTTCCCGACGTCATAACCTTTTTTCGACAGGTCCAAATTGGTTGGTTCCACTTCTGGAAGTTAGTATTTTGAGTTAGGAACCAAACCCAATTGGAATCGTTTAATTTGGTTCGGTAATGAATTTTATAAAAATAAAACCATTTTGTTGCGCACTAAAATAGCTGCACGTACTTTGCTGTGTTGGAAGAATTTTTATAATTTTTGTGTCCAATAGAAAAATATAATAAAAATATTTTTATAAACCTAAGACATTTATTAAAGTCTGGTAAAAATTTAATAATTTATTTCAAAAGTTATCCTATGTAATTAAATGCATCTTCGCATGCTAAAATCTATACGTTTTACTCGTTATTAATCGATAAGTTCGTTTTAGGCTTAACCGGTGGATTTGGTTAGTTGAAAGGTTTTAGGGGCTGAGGTAAAGTAATTGGGTATGGGTTGGGCCTTGGGCCAAGTTGTTGGGCCTTGGGCCAAAGTGTTGGGCTTGAACGGCCCATTAGGCAAGAGTGTTCTTACGGTCTAGTTTAGTAACACGTTGTGTACTATTTACAGGCCCTTAGTTGTGAGTGTGCACTTAGGGATTTCCTAGCTCGTTGCAGGTGTTCGATCGATTTCAGGTGAGTTCATGATGCCCTTTTTACTCTTTTCAAGTTTTGGGCTAGCATGCACACCGTAATACAATTTTACACGATTTTACTCGTTACAACTATTTGGATGGTATTACATAGCCTTATTCATATTTGTTCATTTTTGAAACTATTTGTGAACTATATTTTATTCCTTAGGATATTGTAGACTCATTTATGGTCTTATATTCCTTAAGGTCATATACCTGAATATGGTCTAGACTCAATGATGTTAATAGGCTTGGTAGTAATTGAATACGAGTAGACCTATTTAGTTAGTTCATTTATTGGACTGATTAATATATATTACCTTATGGCCCATAGGCTTACTTGTAATTTGGAATGTCTTGGGATGATATATTGTCACACCCAAACCGACGGCAGAATACGTCGAGGTGAGACGGTGATTGTTCATAGCACATGATACTACGTGTTACAATAGTCGTTAAATTTAATTTAATATCAAGCAATACAGAGATACAATGAATTGTTTTATAGTCATCTAGGTCCAATCATGCAATCCTATATCTTGCATCAAGTAATCTTCAACAAACAAATTTCCAATACCTGAAAAACATGCGAGAGTGTCAACTAAAATAGTTGGTGAGAACATAGGTTTTAATAAAATAAGTTTTAAGTTGAAAGCAATCCATATGTGTTAAGTTACTTTGTATACTTTGTGATTACAACCAAACCTCTGACACGTTTAGCGAGTCGTCTAATCCACGATTAGACTATTATGTTTAATGTTTAACGATCGTCGGATTCTGAACACACAAGCCTCTACCTAAGGCCTGCGTGGGAGGGTCGGGCCAATAGATCTATCATCATACTACCACGGGCTTTAACAAGTTAATGGTTGTACATGCAATTAAGTATACACTTGTAATAATCACACAATGAATATCATGAATAAAGCTTGAATCAAATAACATGTAAAACAAATTGATTATGCATGTTTCCACCCCGAAGTATAAAACGTTTAAAAGCATGTAAAAGGGGCTATGAACTCACCTTCGTTGATGAATTGAGACTTGTAACGCTTTTGTTTAGAGCCCTAATGATCAAGAAAGTTGTTAGAATGTGACCCTATTTCGGTGGAATAGAATCTCCGACCTCAGGTTCCCAGGAAAAGGTAAGTGGGTTTATTCACGCCCGGACACGCCACTTGGTTTTTCCTTAGGCCATAGCCTTGGTGACAGAACCCTTGGTTGAATATCTATAGACTTGGTGTTTGTTTGGAAGTACAATTGGATTTTAGGGTTTCAAGTGATACTTTATGGTTTAGGGTTTTAGATTATCTTTTCCAGAAAAGAATAGGTTGTTTACTATGCAAGACACGAATTTTTTAAAAATAGTAAACCTTTGAGTTAGATTACGAAAATTTTATATCTTGTAACCGTATGAGTTTTTTTAACATATATATTTTTTATAAGATTTAAGTGTTTATAAAAAAATATATAAAATTCATAGACTACCGAGGGGTCTGATTCTGAGTCAGTTTAGTAGAAAACTCACTAAAAATCGATACTTTAACAAATTGAGAAGATTCCAGTTGGATAATTTTTATAATTAGAAGGTCTACAATATATCCAAAAATTGGGTCATAATTCGTAAACATGAGTGAGTTATGACATTCGTTTTGAGGCTAAAGTTATCTGTTAAGATTTTCAGCAAGACCCTTTGTTAAAGAAAAATAATAAAAACGTTTTTAAAGTTTATAAAATTTTACACCAAATATTACAGAGATACTAGACACATAAAGAACCAATTTAGGCTTTTGAAATTCGTGATTTGGATATATTATGACCGAGATCTAAGCGTTGAAATAAAAGGTTTTTCTGCAGAATGAAAGAACAAAACATTATACGGAAATTAGAACTTACTAGGAAGGAAACGAGTTGTGAATCTTTGAGAGGATGATGATCACGAATTTTCAACCTTGGGGCTTTGGAATATGCAGGTTTGGAATGAATTTTAGGGGTGCTAGGGAGTTCTATTTATAGGGGTGTTTAGAGAAGAGATTATGATGAATTAGAGATAGAATTTGACTAGGACTTGAATTCAAATTTGGATAAGGCTAATCTTGGAGATCAAGAATAGAATATTCTAGAAGGTTATTCTTAATTTGAATTTAAGGATATAAATAAAATTACTTTAGGATAAAATTGACAATGACAAATATTAAATCTAGGCATTCCTGGTTAAACGTGTCACGTTAACGATTAACCATGTATAACTAAATGTACATAGAAACATGTAATTGTGCATATGAAAATAATATTAATAACTAGAAATAAATAATATATGATTCCATAATAATATAGATGGTGAACTAATACATGGACCTTATTAAATACGAGTATAAAAGACTAGTGATTTCATGCATGAAAATGCATAGGTGTTACATATATATATATATATATATATATATATATATATGTATGTATGTATGTATGAATGTATGGAGGTATGTATGTATGTATGAGTTTGTGTTACCTTATAGCCTACGGTTATGTGATGATATTTAGTTCCTCGTGACTAAGAATGATGTGAGTAGGCTTATTGATGTGTGTGTGCATGGTAATCACGGCCGGGTCAAATATATTACTCGGGTTTTCAAATCCCGTGGTGGAGAGGCCCATGTGGCGTGATCATCATTTTGGCGGGTCAAATATATTACTCGGGTTTTAAAATTACTTGTGGTCTAGGCTCGAGGTTGCTATTAGGCCTAGTATTAATTCCTAGTATTAAACGATTTTTCCTGATGAAATGTTTAAACTATTTTATATAGGCTTGCTAGTATATAGTTGGCCTTGGAATGTTATAGTATGTGTATATATATATATATATGTGTGTGTGTGTGTGTGTATGTGTGTGTGTGTATATATATATAAATTATTGTTTGGCCTATATTTGGCGATGTTGTAGTCGTTTCGACTACTGATGTTGTGTATGCCTACTTTGTGTTTGCATACGGATGGATGGTGATCTTAGCCGGGCCAAACTATATCATTCAGGTTCTTAAATCCTGTGGCGGGCCCTGAAAAGCCTGTGAGGGGGGAGGCTCGTGTGGCATGATCATCATCGGATGTTACGTGTTTGGGTTATACGTGTGCTCGACCCTGATGTTATTACTTGGATGAGATGTTACGTGTTTGGGTTGTACGTGTGCTCGACCCTGATGTTATTATTTGGACGGTATTTATAGGGATATAAATATATGGATGTATATAGATGTCTAAGTACGAATACTTAGTGTTGATAATGGCCTAACTGTTCGTATCCCGTATTATATTTTAAACTCTTGGAATGTTTTATAATCCCGGATTTATATTTAAACTCTTGGAATGTTTTATAATCCCGTTTTTATATTTAAACTCTTGGAATGTTTTATAATCCCGTTTTACATTTAAACCCTTGGAATGATTTATTTAAATGTCTATTATTAAAACTTGAACTTACTCACCTCAAGCTGACTTTGTGTGTATGTTAGATTGATTTTCAGGTTAAGGATTAGAGGTTATCGCTTAGACGTGCTGGGGACTACTCGGAAGGTTGAAGGCATTTCTAGTCGAGGATTTCCAATAAAACGGATATTATATTTATATTTGATTTTTGGACACTTGTACCCATGTTTGGGATTTTCTTTAAATAATTACACTTTTTCCGTTGTTATTTACTTTGAACTTGTTCTAAATAAAAACGAATCGTTTGTTTTTTTAAATTTTTGTGAAATTGTGGATGTGATTACCAACTGTAGGATTCCCGGGATTCGGGGAATTACACGAATATTCCCTAAATGGGTTATAACATCTCATTTATTTGTAAAAACCCTTTCATAATCAAACAATAATTTTCACGGGTTATGACTCACTGAACCCAGATAGCCCTTAAACGGGTTATAACATCTCATTTATTTGTAAAAACCCTTTCACAATCAATCAATAATTTCCGCGGGTTATGGTTCTCACCGAACCCAGATAGCCCTTAAACAAGTTATAACATCTCATTTATTTGTGAAATAACCCCTTAATCATCAACAATAATTTCTGTGGGTGATGTGTTTCACCAAACCCCGATAACCCTTAAACGGGTTATAACAACTCATTTATTTGTGAAACACTTTCATCATCAAACCCTAATTTAATTTCTCTCCTATACATATTCTTCGTCGCCGATATATCCTCTCCATCATTGGTCCACCCACCATCATAAGCCTCCCCTCTCATGCATCAACTAATATCGTCACCTGCATCAACCACCCCTTTCTCATAAAGCAAATATTTGTGTTCATGGTTGTTTGTGTTCGTTTATGTCCGTTCGTTAAAAATCTAAAAAATCTACACATCTCAATTGCAACTCCAACACGAACGCCTTTGACCCTAACAACATGTTTTTCACAAACCTTCTCACGAGCAATTATTTAAATTATGGATGAGCTTGGTATCTTACTGGTACCAAAAATCACCAAAAATAGGTATCCGTACTGAAAATGTTCGCCACGGTACCGGTATCGAAAGCAAAAACTCAGTATCAAACCGTACCGGTAGCGTACCAATCCCAAAACCTCCAAAAGTTGATATCGAATTGGTATCGACGGTCCCGCATCGATGTCGTTACCTAGTACTATTTGTTCATTCCTAATTTAAATTATTATTTTCAAATATTTTTAATAACAATGAATGATTGAACAAATTTAAAACAAGGTTTAATTAAAGCTTCACTGCTTACGTAGCAGTCTATTATAAGTTTTTAACTTGAACCACTTAGTGTTAGCCAATTATACATACATAGCATAACATCTTTAACCAGGAATACGTTGACATATACTAACGCGTCTATAAAAAAAGTTATTAGTAGTTAAGTAATCCAATAACTTCAACTTGGTATATAAGTATAGGGTCAAGTTATTCTATAAATAGAGACAAGGATGAGAAGGATTTATACTCATACAAAAAAAAAACCTTCAAAAAAAATTAAAAATAAATAAAAAATCATAACTCAAAATTTAATAAAAAAAAAAGTAAAACACAAAAATATTTCCACCGTCTTCCTCGTTCTAAAAAAACTCGAAAAAGACAATGTTGAGTGAAAAAGACCATTTTGTCTTTTTGTTTATCATTGTGTTTTGTGTTTATTTTCGTCATTGATTGTGTCTTTTTCCTTAACATTGTGTCTTTTTTCATGATATTGTATTATATTATTCAACATTGTGTTATATTTTGTTGACATTGTGTTATATTTTGCGATTTATTGTGTCTTTTTGTAAGTCCCGTGATGGATCTTTCAATGTGATATCAATGTACTTAACAGTTAGGAGGAAACTAACCGCTAAGTTGATTCTGTGATAAACGATCAATAACACACTAAAACACAATAGAGAAGCTTCAAAACATACGTATATCATACGTCGGGTGCTTAAGCCCTTAACAACTTACACGATCAAAAGTTAATGAACGAACAACACTAAACCGTTAACATATGTTCTATATATATCCTACCAACTAGGCCCAAACCAACTAAAAGCCCACTGAGATCAACAGATCTCGGTTTACAAACAGAAGCTCAAACTATACAAAACTAAGCCCAAAATTACAAGCATAAACCACAAAATACGACCCAACAATCTCCCTCTTGGTTTATTGCTTGACTTCAGCCTTTTTCAAAAATCCCAACTGGAAGCGTTTAACATGCATATATATCTTCATCTTCTGCCTTTCGGCGTATAAACTGTGGCTTCTAAAAAGACACTTGGAAGTTGAGTGTCATATTTAGGGCCTTTATTCCGGTAATAATAGCCCTGGCCAGTGATCCAGCACAGGTCATGCTACTTTCAACAGAAGTAGATAGACATGAGTTTTGTTAATGAATGCAGCAACAAATATTAGGCTTGATTGACTCAGAAGCGTCAAACACGATGTATCTTTGGTAGAACCAACAAAACCTCGGTCACGAATTGACCGAGAACCTCTCAAAATATCTTTGATCCGAAGATTTCTCTGGTTGATCAGGAGAATCTGGTCAGTCCATACCGAAAACCTGAGAACACTATTCATCATCATCTCCATATCACCAATCACCATAGATGACCAAACCTGTAACTGTAAATGATGACTAAAACAACATTCAGTAACTTCAAGAGAAATCAAATCAACTTACCAAACTCATGAACTGAATGCATCTAACATTACAATCAAACATAACAGCAAGTCCGTCAACCATGCTGATAATGGAAACATTTTGGTTAGATTTCCTTACCTTTTAAAGAAATCCGCTTGAGAGCATGAGGGAACAAGAAAGGATTTATGGCGGCGAGTAGATGAAAGATGTGATGGTTATACTTTAAGAGGATTTTGGAAGATATTGGAAGTTACAAACATAGAGAATGATTAATAGAGTGTAATGAGTGACTTTTAAACTTCCAAGACGCCTCCATCTGTGCCGAGAACACATATGTACCGAGAACATGTATGGGCCGAGAATCATTATCATGAGCCGAGAATAAGAAGATTCGATGGGCTGAGAAAGAACCCCTTTGCCTAATTTAACCAGGCCGAGAATCAAGACACCCTTTGAGTCAAAATTTAGCCCACTTTCTTTGAGGAATAAATCCCGATTGAAAAATGATTTCTTAAAGATATTAGTTTCCACATGAGTAGTCATGAGGTAAAAATTAAAATTTAAAAATAAAATAAAATTAGAATAAAAACTAAACTAAAACAAAAATGATTAACCATCTGGCCTTCAGTAGATTTAGCATATTTCGGGATCAAATTTCAGTTGTCTTAAAACAAGCAACCCTTTTAAGAAAAGATCTGAACATGAAATCCTATTGATTAGGATACTTTCACAATGATTCATTTTCAGCAATATTGTGACATAGTGAAAAGGTTGATAGCAGGTAATTAGAAACTTAGCATGATTTTCATTGCACCAGTGATATGCTTAGATTCAATTAGGCATAAAGCTTATATGGACATCCCTTATGGACCTATGATGCCCCTTATCTCTTCTCAAAGCGTATTTGACTTTCCCAGATCACCCCAATTTGACTCCAACCCCCTAGTGTTTGATCAAAGAGTTTTCTTTATACAAAAAAATTTTAAGCTTTAAGGTTGAACGTTGGACTTACATGCCATCCGGACTTACAAGCCTTACATTCAGAGTGTTTAGGACTTACTTGAAAGCCCCACCCCTGTAGTTCCCTAGGACCCCTTTAAGCTTTTGTAAAACAAATTTGAATGACAATAATTTTCATATATATTTACAGTTTTTTTTTATTATTTTTTTTCTATTTTAAGCTTCAAATGAAATATAATATTTTTGGTGATCAAGACACTAACAGGCTCGTGTATGACTGGGTAATTGCTTTTCTGCCTATCATTCGGAGAGATGTATCTAGGGACATCCAAACATCTTTTAAATGACCCTCCACAATAAGTTTAGCAGATTTAGTTAATATCACTTCAAACTTTTACTTATCATGGAAAGCTACCATACACATTAATGACTTATCAAAAGCCTTTTTAGCTTAATAACTTCATACGTTAGGCACGCAGAATCAATTTATCTATCATTTATCAAAGGTTGGATCAATTTTCATTTGAAAATTTTTAAGCTTTTAATAAGCTTTAGCTGAATATTAATATCATTTCCCAGATGATAATCCCAAAGACAATTTTAAATCCAATCACCCCAGTTTCCTTCAGTTTTCAGGTGAATGGCTATCCTATGTGTCTATAGGTAGACGATAGGACCAAACACATAGTAAAATGTGTCCCTCAAACTTTAGGCGGCCGACATAATTTTCAGTGAGAGAACTTAAACCAATAGTTAAATTAAGAAACGAATTTTTTTTATGTAAGCTCAGTCGCCCCAGTTGCTTTCAGTCCTAAGGTTAATGGCTATCCCGTGAGTCAAAAATTGATAACGGGACCAAACATATAAAATATGTCCGTTGAACTTGAGTAACCGGCATGATTTTAAGAAACAGAACAAAATGTTTAAAAAAAAATTTTTATTTTATTTTTTTTAAGCACACACACACTCTTTTTGTATTTTTACACACACACTTTTTTGTATTTTTCTTTTTCTCCCCCTAAATTTGTACAGGAATTATGACAAAAAAAATTTTACGTACATAATTTAAACCTCAAAAAAAATACTCAGTCATCAAAACGCAGCATCTTAAGAGACCCTACAAGCACATTGAATCTGGCTGTTTCGACCGGTTTCGTAAATACGTCCGCCACATTATTATCAGTGTGGACCTGTTTAAGATGAATTAACTTCCGGTCGTAACAGTCACGAATAAAATGAATTTTGATATCGATGTGTTTGGTTTTAGAATGCTGAACCGGGTTTTTAACAATGGCAATGGCAGCATCATTATCACAGAAAATAGGAGTGTCAAAAAATTTCAAACCGTAATCCAGCAATTGATGTTGCATCCGGATAACCTAAGAACAGCAGTCTCTTACACCATTCTGAGTAATCTTTCCCTTCTCTCATCCCGCAAAGGAAACATAACCTCCATTACAAATTTGAATGTCGTCCAACTGAGAGATGCCTCCTATCATGTGCCTAGAACAGCTACTATCAATATACCACGGTCTGATGATATTCCTCCATAGCTGTTCCTGCACGATGTGCGAGATTAGTTAGTCTTAGGTACCTAGTCCATAGTCGTTCTGGGTAAACCTGACTTGTTCAACCGTGTCAATGGTTGCCATGACATGTCTTCCTGCTTATCTAAGATCGAACAGGAAGGCTTTGATGACTTGGTCACCGGAGACTTAGGCAACCATCTGTATTTAGGTTTTAAAACTTTATTGTTTGTACAGATGGTTGGCTTCGTCTCTGGTTTGCGAACGGAATACACATTTGACTTTGACCTTCTAAACGATTTTGATTCTGAGGCCCACTTGGGTCTCGGAGTCGAAATCGAGTTTCTGTTCCGCTTTTGAACCGAATTAGGCTTGGTCTGATAGGAACTTGACCTGTCAGCCTTGTTTCTCCTCAAATCACCGTCAGAGGGCTTTGCCGTATAATACCTCATTTTATTAGAGTTAAAATTTTTGTAGGTATTTTGAGGCATAGTCCTCTGATGACGTCTGTAATATGGAACATACGGGAGACGAGAACAGTTTCTAGAAATGTGACTGGGAATGCCACAGTTAAAACAGGTTTGCCTTTTAACGAAAAAGTTGTTGTGGCCAATTCCCAGTCTTGCTCTGTTGTGTGAGTCTGTTTGTCCACCATTGGACTTATTACTGGATTTCTCACATTTACAAATACGTGAACTTCCTTCTTTAACAAACTTGGGTGATGAATATTTATGAAAATTCTTATTTTTAACAAGTTTATTAAAAAGCGGATCACTGCTTTTAGAAGTTTTAGAGAAGTCAACCACACAATTTTCTTTGCTCTTTAAAACAGAGCCCACACAAACATTTGTAGCAACATTATTCAAAGCAGGCAAATTCAAAGCAACATGAGAATTAATAGGTGAATCATCATCCTCATCAGTCCAATCCTCAACTATTACTTCATCTGCACATGAAGTAAACACATTAGAATCGTTCACCCCGGATGTTGATTCAGTTATCGTGATTGAACCAACCATACCCTTGTCATTTGTAGTTAACTTACCATACTGCATACATTTTTCCTTTCCTTCTTCTTCCTTGGTAAGAGGAAGACTAGTATAGTTATTATTATATAGAGGAGGAACCATGTTATACCCAAGACCCACACCCTTGTTCTCTTTTCACTGTTTTTCAATCATTGACTCAACTACAACACTAGAGACATTAAATTTCTTAAAGTTGAATTCAGCATTTTCAAATTTATTAGTTAATTTAGCTATCTCCAACTTGGATGCATCTAACTCGGCGGTTAGTTTAGAAATTTTCTTTTTAGCATCTAGGTGGTGATAACATTTTATGCTGAAATCGGATTGAAGTTTCGAGAAATCCTTTTGTTGTGCCTCTAGTTTTTCTTTTAAAGCATTTTCCAATTTCTTAAGGGTAGCATTTTCATATTTAATTCCCTCCATCTCTCTAAGCATATTACTGTTGTGAATTTTATACAGTCCTACCTTATCAATACATGATTGAGAGCATAATACAGGACTTACCTCGGATGATCTGGAAGATGTGAAGGCCATGAACATACCTCGGATGACTGGCCCAATGAATCAGAAGCCCACTTGAACAAAATCCAAAGCCCAACTAAGTGAGCCCAATGCTTTCAAAAGCCCGAGAACCTTGAAACTTGACCGAGAACAAGCAAAACTAGTCGAGAACGTTGAAATTTAACCGAAACTTTGAACAGTGGCCGAGAACTTTGATTATTGACAGAGAACTCTGATACTTAACAAAGAACTATGATTATTGACAGAGAACTCTGATACTTAACAGAGAACTATGCTTATTGACAGAGAACTATCAAATTTTCCCTAGAACCCAATAAAATCAGCCGAAAACTATCAAGGCTCTTGATATGGAAATCTTTGAAGATTTAGTCAAATCCCGAGAATTAAGGAATGTTCTTGATTTGGTAAACTTAAAGATAGAATCAAATCCCGAGAATGAAGCGATTTGAATTTAATTTGAAGATTGACCTAAATCTTTTCCAGAAAAACTTCAACAACCCGAAGAACACGAAGAACAGTCTATCTTCAAGATTCAGAATTCTTCAACCAAAACATGCACCCGTAAATCACCGGTAGAATCCTTGATATCACCAATAACCGAGCCTAGAAAAGGTCTATAGGCTCTGATACAAATTGTAAGTCCCGTGATGGATCTTTCAATGTGATATCAATGTACTTAACAGTTAGCGGAAACTAACCGCTAAGTTGATTCTGTGATAAACGATCAAGAACACACTAAAACACAATAGAGAAGCTTCAAAACACACGTATATCATACGTCGGGTGCTTAAGCTCTTAACAACTTACACGATCAAAAGTTAATGAACGAACAACCCTAAACCGTTAACATATGTTCTATATATATCCTACCCACTAGGCCCAAACCAACTAAAAGCTCACCGAGATCTGACCGAGATCAACAGATCTCGATTTACAAACAGAAGCCCAAACTATACAAAACTAAGCCCAAAATTACAAGCATAAACCACAAAATACGACCCAACACTTTTTTTATTTATAATTGTGTCTTTTGTTTATTTTCGTCGTTGTGTCTTTTGTCTTTGCATTGTGTCTTTTCGGAGTTTCTTTTTTTTTTCTTTTTTTTTAAGAACGAGGAAGACGGTGGAAACATTTTTTGTTTTTAAACTTTTTCGTCTTTTATTTATATTTTGAGTTATGATTTTTTTATTAATTTTTTTGGAATTCGTTTTGAGTGGTTTTTTGTGTGGTCACAAATCATTCTCACACTTCTCATTTTTATCTCCTTTGTATTTTAAATTTTCCCTATAAATATATATGATAATAGATCAACTCTACAAAGTCATTCTTGTTTTCATACCACTGACTGTTGTGGCAAGATGGGCCTTCACATGAGAAAGATGGGCTTACACATCGTGAATCATGAAAACCTGCAAACTTATAAAATCTAGAAATAATTAATAAGTGAATATAATGCCCCACGAACATATACAACGTTTAAACAAGAAGGTGGTGGAGGTTTAAACAAGAAAAGAACGGGCTATCTATATATGGCGAAAGGCTGTATGGTCGATCGATCATATGGCTCGATCATGGAATCTTATTCCGGTAAGTATGTCATTGGCGGGTCCATGGAGGGGTGTAATACTTCGATGAATCCTGATCATGTGGGGATCAATTTATGGTTAAACATGAGGTTTTCGATTGGAAATGAGCAAAATGCGGATAATTGGGCTGGACAAGAGCCCCTTCGGACCAGGTTTTCATTGGAAACGAGCAAAATATAAGTTTGGAATGGATAACGTGTCCTCCATGTGGGGAGGGGGAAGAAACGGTGGGACACTTGTTCATCTCTTGTGGGTTCACTCATGATGTTTGGCAAGTTATATCTTCGTGATGTAGAATCTCGGCGATTTATGCATTTAGTGTAATGATTTAATCTTGGATCCATAATTCAGAATTCAAAAAGAAAAAGAAGGCAAAGATATTTCACGTGGTTTCTTTAGTAACGATATAGTGTATATGGAAGGCTAGGAATGAACTTATTTTTAACGAGAGGCCAATACAACTGGCTAATATAGTGGGGGATATAAGCGTGATTGGGTTTCTATTGACTAAGAGCCGATTGATCAAAACAGCCTAACTTATCTTAGGAGAATTGGAGAGGTCTTTGGTTGTAAAAAATGTATATAGGCTGAGGTGCTTTGTTGATTGTAAATTTTGATCCACTTGGATCTTTTTATATTTATAAAAGTTAGTCGTCGTTAAAAAAAAAAAGTATCCAGTCAATGGACCAAATTTGCTATCGGGTGTGGATGGATATTCAAATTAATTCGTCACATAACGTATTATAATATCATATGACCTATCCAGTATCAATACACCCCCTTTAAATATAGCGTGGAAAAATATACTTCATACGTCCATAGCATATATCTAAAGACACAATGGTGTGAAGACATCATTACAAATAGTGTGATATTGCAAATACCAATACTCTTTTGTTAGAGATTAAGTTATTTACTTAAAAATAAAATGATCATATCGTAAAAATTGAGTGTTTTTATAAATTGAGTTTGTATTCTTTTTGTAGTCATAAGGCAACACAAATCTTACTTCACTTTCTTGAAATTTTAAAGGGTCTGGAAACACTAATACATCATTTCAACCACAAGAATATTCTACACAATACCGAAGTGCTCGTGGTGTTTGACCCCCCCCCCCCCCCAAGAGATGGCTTGATACATACCCGCCAAAACCAGTACTGGAATTCACTTAAAGTTTAAGAGAACATCGTTATTCTAGTGTTTGGAGTGTGAGTCTAAGGATGCTCTGAAAGAAAAATGATGACTTTATCGTGTGTCAAAATGAACTGTTTGGATTGTGAACTCATTCCTTGGTTCGCATTTTTGCAAAGTGTCAGTTTTGGTTCGATCCTCAACCTATAAACAACTCTAGTTTCAAACTGTAGTATAGTTTAGCCATGTCATATATATGACATTTGAAACTAGCCCCAGATGATGTCATATAGTTGGTAATATGTGTTACTCTATCCTAGTGTGTTTAATATTAAAAACTGTATTGACTTGTGATAATATATATTCTGACAATATTTGTTACAACCAAGACCATAACTTGACATCCCCTAATATTCGAATATATCAATCATTCTCAATATGACACTTGTAAGACTTGTTATTAGTAACTTTTGCTCATGTCTCCTATCTCTATTATCTTCAACCCTTTGCTTGATTCATATTCTCTCGTCTATGTCAAAGTATACCAATTCCTCTTATATTCTTTATGTTTGAAACGGATTACATTATGCAAAGGCAAAACGGGTGGTCATAAAATTACTTGATATGAACATGATCCATTTATATGCATGAGCTATCTTGTCATTTTCATAAAGTATAATCAATTATGTATTAACTTTGTTACAAATCTATAAACATAAAACAATATTCTGCTTCATTAACAACCATACATATAGCGGTAGCAAATTTTGACACGTGCAACTAGTTTTCTCTATAGTTGCTCTTATTTCATTTACATGTAAACTGAATCGTTATCAGAATCAATTAATCATCAACCATGATGCAAGACGAGCATCACCTGTCTAGGCTCACACGGCACTCATACCGTTACACGTATACTAAACATGATTATTGCGATTTAAAGTGATGATAAACAGAATACTTGTAACATGAAACATTAAGATATTGCTTTGAATACAAGTTACTATCAAGTCTTAGGGTGAATTCCAATAAGTGGTGTTGTATGTTTGAAAAAGTAGTGGTTGGTGGTTCACCAAAGTGGTGATTGGATCTTTGTTGCATAAAGAATCAACCATTATGGTGATTGAGCCATGTGATTCGCTGGCTCGTGGCCCCCAACCTCATTGTCTTATCTTCACCATGTGGTGTGCAAGTGATAATGGTGGTCAATTCTCTTGATTCTTGTATTTGATTCGACGTTATTGTTATTGGTTTTTTGAAGATTATATTCATTAATTAAATATAAATAAACAATATAGCATTTATCTCCAAGATTATATGGCATAGTGTCTCCTACAACAATTCATTGAGTTCATACCTTGTAGATCTAAGGTTTACATATAGATTATCAAATTGGAACCGGAAAATGCGTCATGCTGTGTTATACAGATAGCGTTAGACACGACGTGTTTACACTACAATGCAACCCAAAAATGGCTACATTTGACTAAATATGTCATTGACGGAAATACTAACATGAACATGTTACCACTATTAAATGTAAGTAGTTCAATAACACGCATAACACCACCACATTTTTATCGTGATTATGACTCACTTAACATAATTAATAAAGGCAAATTGGATTTTAATAATAAAGGTTATAAAAAACTACAATCCACAAACCCTTAACAGACTACAGCTAGTTATATATAGGATGCAAATATATTCTGATATATTTACTTATTTATAAACTTAGAAATCTATGTCATTTTGATAAATGGTTCGTCACTTGCCATGTCAACATGTTAACCATTTAACACAATTAATTAAACGTGTAATTCAACAGGTTCGACGATATGTACCAATTGGCGGTTTTGATATGCTTTAATCATGTTCATGAACGTCTCAACTTGTTTATGACCTGAACCCGCTTAAGTACGTGTCAAGTCATGTTGTATTAACTAGTCGTATCGTAACCGGCAACTGCCAACTCTATATGAAATGGTCATGTGAAGGTGCACTATCGTTTCTTTGAGTGCTTAGCATCCATACACATCCAAGTGTTTGAAGAGACTTTGAACTCCCACTATATGGGTTGTAAAACACTCATATATGCATGATACTATCCATGAATCCATGATGATGGCCCACTTAGATATGGTTATATATGTGCATTATGTGAAAAACATGGAAAATGGGTCCTTGTGGATCACGAATAAATGCTCGACCTAATTGTATATACTATAGTAACAATTTTGGATAACGTTGTCAGTTTGATACAAATATGTGTTGGAGATTGCCGTTTACAATTTCTAATAGAGCTTGGCGTGGATGGATATCGAGACAATGTCGTTTTATCTAATAATTAATATAAGCACGCGCTCTAGTTTATTTACCACATAGGTTTGTTTGCATGTGTAATTGTCAAATTTCTTTTAATTGTCAAAATTTAACAACGTTTTGTTACTAAATATCTACCAAATATAATTCTTAATTGGGCAATATTGAGGACGAATGATTTAGTGGTAGTATGGGCCAGGTGATGGTGATGGTGATGGTGATGATAATGATGTGATATGAGGACATAGTAACAAATTTGACTAATACTAATACATACAAAGATTCAATGATTCACGTAATTTGAAAAAACATTAGGAAATTTTATGTATAGGCAATTAGGTTAATGATTTTATGTGTAAATGGCGTCCCTTTCTAGAGTGTTGGAGTCCCGTTATAAACTGCTGAGTAGAATAGTAGTATGATGAGTATGCAAGACCTTGTTTAAAAAAAATGCAATTTGCATTGTTGAGTTGTCACAACTTTGTAGAGAATATCGAAACCTTCAAGAATAGTTTTTATTTTGGTGTACTTGTAACATATGATGTAAAAATGTTTATAATAGCTCGAATTTTAAGTCAAGAAAAATGTTTTTAAGTTGTTATTTTAGCTCTTCTATCTTCGAAGATTGAAGAAATATTTGTTCTTATCTCACCTTTAAAACCCAACGTGCAGACTATAGACTACTTGTTTTTTCCTTTTTCGAAGGGAAGGATTTTATCACAAACTGAAAACGACAAGTATCTAGAAAGCCGAATACAAAGGAAAAACAAAATCCAAGTAGAAACCAACAAAGAACGACATAATCAAATCAACTTTCCATAAGTAAAGTTTTGAAAGATATTTTTGCTTGTATATTTATTGATAGATATATATAAAAAGTAAATGGTTGACAAATAATTTAGTTATCAAATTATGTTGTAAGTTGTAACATGTTTAAACGTGTATATTTTCCATGTATATGTCATACCGTTATTAGTCTCTAGAAGAATCTAATGCCCCTACTCTACACTTCAATTATTATTTAATAAAAAAAATAAAATAAATAATAAAAAAACACAGATACTTACTTGCACATCATACCAACATCTTCTTCATCTTTAAAAGGCCACACCCCCTTCCAAGCAACCACTTCTCTTCTCCACACAAATGGAAACCCCATTTCAAGATTCTCAAGACCCAGATCCTCAATCTTCAATCGGGTCATTTGATCACCAATTCGGATCCGGGTTCTTGAAGAAAGATGAAATAAGGCCAAAGTCTCAAACCTTGAGGAAGAAAAATCAAGTCTTTCTTGAAGGGTATGTTGAGACATCTGATGAAGATGAGCTTGTGAGAGCTAAGAGTTTAACAGATGAAGATCTTGAAGAGCTTAAAGGGTGTTTGGATTTAGGATTTGGTTTCAGTTATCATGAGATTCCGGAGCTCTGCAACACGTTGCCCGCGCTGGAATTGTGTTATTCTATGAGCCAGAAATTTCTTGGAGAGCAACAGAAGTCATCAGAGTCTCCTTCGCAGCCACCGACACCGCCTTCAAAAGCTAATTGGAAGATCTCTAATCCTGGTGAGTCTTTGAAAGTAAAATTTGAATTTTGATTTAAGGATGGTAATAACTATGATTCATATATCCAGAATCATGGTCAATGTAAATAGTACAACTTTCATTACATGGTGTATATGTAAGCTTATACTTTGACTGAATATATGTGCAGGTGATGATCCTGAAGATGTGAAAGCTAGATTGAAATTCTGGGCACAAGCAGTTGCTTGCACAGTCAAATTATGCAGCTGATATCAAGTACTTATACAAAACTGGATATGGAGTTTTGATTATTAAAAAAAAAACTAAAAAAAATTGGTTTTAAAAGGTTCAAATTGTCATCAGAACAAGAAAACAAAGTCTGCAGGAGATTATGGATCATGTTGTATATAATCTCGTCTTGTAAATATAATGAATTAATAAAGTTCAGATATCTTATTATCTTAAGTGGTTACATACAATCATGACTTTGATTTGCAAAACAAAACAAAGCTTACTCGTGTTTATGTCGTTTGTGAGATCGTTGTTCACTGTCACAAGAGAACCTCGTATCAGATCGATGATGACCACGATCATGACTCCTGGATGTTCTGTCGTGTCTATGGGAGTCTCTTCTCTTCCTTGAGCTGTCTTCCCTATCATCATATCGATGGTCACGGCTGCTAGACCTTTTGTGTTCATCATAATAATAACTTTTGTCATGCCTGTGGCTCTTCCGGGACCCACTTTCAGCATCTGCAGATTGCCTTTCGTCATAAGCGTGATCCCGGCTTTCGTCATAAGCGTGATCCCGGCTTTCGTCATAAGCGCGATCCCTTGAGTTGTCTTCCCTATCATCATATCGATGGTCACGGCTACTGGACCTTCTTTCATGCTCTTCATAATAGGAGCTTCTGTCATGCCGGTGATCCCGGCTTACGTCATAAGCACGATCCCTTGAGTTGTCTTCCCTATCATCATATCGATGGTCACGGCTACTGGACCTTCTTTCATGTTCTTCATAATAGGAGCTTCTGTCATGCCGGTGGCTCTTCCGGGACCCACCTTCAGCATCTGCAGATCGTCTTTCGTCATAAGCACGATCACCGCTTTCGTCATAAGCGCGATCCCTGCTGCTTGATCTTCGGCTTCTGCTATGTCTGTCTTCCCTATTTGCATAACTTCTTTTTCTTCTGGGTGGTGATGGAATCTTCAAAAATTATATGAAGATTGTCAAAGTTACAGGCACGTAAACTGCCACCTTGGATTTAAAAAAAACACACAAGACGTTGCTCTATGTGCAACCAAATAAGTTTTGTTTACAACTTAAAAGTTGTGTTTCTCGCGTGTGTTTTACATACGAAACCTTTTTATCAAGCAAATCTTTCATAATTTCTTCATCTCTTTGGTTGTTTTTACATATCAGTCTCCTACAAACCCTAATTTTGACCAATATTGACCCAAAAGTACACGAGGTCAAGGGTGTAAATGAGCCAAGCCAACTCGTGAGCTACTCGAGATTGGCTCGAATCAAGGGCCGAGCTTCTCGAGCCTTAAAATAAGCTTGTTTAATAAACAAGACCGAGCTTCACTTATCGAGCTCGAGCTGGCTCGCGAGCCTAAACGAGTCTATTACATATAAAATCATGATAAAAACTAAATATATATTATATTATGTATAACTATAATTATAAACATATAGAAAATAATTAAAAATGTATATGAATTAATTAATAAATAATAAACGAGTCAAGCCTAAGCTTGAGCCAGGCTCGAGGTTTAAAAAACGACTCACGGGCCGAGCTCAAACTTTAAAAAACAGAGTTTGAAACAATCCGAGCTCGAGTAAGTCAAAATGAGGCTAGTCGAGCTCAAACTTGGCTCGTTTGCACCCCTACATGAGGCAGCGCCTCAAGGCCTGAAGCGTGCCTTAGGCACACCTTTATAAAGCAAGTCTGCCACATCACCATTTTTTAAACACCAAATGGGCAAAGTGGTAAATTATGTATCATGTTTTGCTAAAAAGTAAGACAGTGCATTTTGCTGGCACATAGTTTGGGTCAAAACTATTATTGGTGCAGAGAATATTATCCTTTTGCATGCTAATGTCTTCTCATGATTTGCAATAATGAAGAAAACATACCTCAAATCGTGACATGTAGTTTCCTTCAGGGGGAGGCGGAATCCCAAGGCGCTTCAAATCATCTAATGGAATCGGACGCCTTTTCAAGTAATCAGCAAGGGAAAAAAGTTAGTTTCATCTCTAACGGGTCAAAAGTCACACAAGGTATATTTTTAATGTAAACGAGATGGGAATTCATACAATGGGGCACGGAACGGTCTTTCTCGTCCACCAAAACGCAGCTGCCCTGATTCTTTTTTACCGCCGAGACCCCCTCCTAAACATATAAAAAGAATCTCAACAACTAATTGTAGCATACCCAAAAATAATATTCAAAAGGCGGAAATTTATATGACCTAGTCTTCTAGGAATCCATCCTGGCATCAGTTGCTGGCGATTATAATCAACTATGATTTCAGAATCATCAATAACTGAATGGTGCGCTTTCTGCACATGAAAAAGGAGTGTAAACATATTTTTGCATAAGATGCTACAGAAAAGTGTTCCAATTTGATTACCTCATACGCTCGTTGCATATCTCTCTCACTTTCATATTCAACAAAAGCGTAGCCTCGAGAGGCACCAGTAACTGTAAACATTATTTAGTCGATTATGAAAACACACAATTGCAGACAAACTCCTACGTAAGCATTCTCAAAACACCATTTTATACATGCATTACCAATATGTCGGACCAATCGCAAGCTCTTCACTGTTCCATATTTGCTCATAGCCTACAAAACAATAAGAAACAGCAAATATTCAGTGCTCTGTACAGACTTCCACACAAACAACAAGAATGCTATATAACATGGAAGCATCCACAGGATGTAGATTCTGATATGAACAGTAAGACAAACTTAAAATCAGTTTGCATATATATCCTAGATGTTCGTTATAGTATGTTTGTTCTTGATGAGCTAGGGCAATCTTTTGATCGTCATCAATACTGATTTGTTCAATGAATGTTGTTCCCATTGTTCTTTATTCCAATTATCAAAACTAGGGATGAGCAATAACCACTGAAACCGAACCGAAATTAACAGAAAACCGATTGCGTGAAAACCAAATAAACCGAAAATCGGTTATCGGCTTTTTTGTACACTTGGTTAACCGAAAATAACCGAACGGAACCGTTCATATTTTCATATATTTCTAGCTGTTATACATCCATTTCATGTATTTATACTCAATTTCATATATTTATAAGCAACAAGCTAACGGAATAAACCGAACCAATTAACCGAAAACCTATAGGCTGATAAAATATTAAAATATATATTATGAACTGTTGAAATACAATTGAATGATAACAGTTAGGGCAAAATGAGACCTTGCGAAGGGTATCTTCGGTAGTCAAATGCGATAAATGACCAACGAAAAGAGTGCAATAAGGATCTTCTCCGATAACATTCGGATCGCCCAGTGGATCATCTGCACCAAAATTAGGGTTTCAGTAAATAAGAATATGAAATTGAGGTTTAAACTTGAATTAACATACAGAGGCCGGCGGAAGAACATAAGAGAGCTCGGTAAACGGCGTTATCGTGCGGAAGAATGTCGGTGCCGTCGATGCTGCCGGCTTGAATCGGATGGTATGAGTGTGCGTAGAAGACGGAGTTCAATTTGTCTTTGTTTCTGTTCATCGTCTTCGTGTGAGTGAGTTGAGTGTGTTTGGAAGAGGAAATTAGCCTCGGTAGAAAGATGATATGGTAAATAAAATGGGCCCGGGTAACCATAACCGACCGGTTTTAAAATACTAGAAGACTAATATTTCGGTTGTTGGTTTGGTTTTAATAAATAATGGGAACGAGACGGACTCATGCACACCACTATATGTAATTTTAGTTTGGAATATTGGTTTTAAATAACCCTAGCTATTGTCCCGACTGACAAGTTATGGTTGAAGGATGACATTAGGTTTTTGTATTCCAGTGCAAGAGCTTGCAATAGCTCATCACTGTCGACGGACGAACCAGATTAAAGTCGTGAATCTAGATGTTGGGTTTCAGAGTTCAAGGACAATTGAAATTAATATTTAGATCGAGCGATTGAAGGTTGGAAGATGAGTTTGAAGATAGAAATGAATCAAGTGAAAGATGATTTAATTAAGAGAATGTGACATAAAATAGTATTAGTTCACCGTTGATGGTATATGTTACACGCATGTCCCTTAACACTTGATTAACCATCATTAGTCATAATTAAGCAACACAAGAATTAATCAAAGACTACAAACACTCAAAGTAAAGATCATTAAGTTCATGTCTACAAAGGGTTAAATCGAGATTTCTATACCAACATGAAGATGAATAAATCACAAGACTAATCCATTGAAGAAGAATTAACAACTTAGATAAGATAGGATGTTAGTTTTTATAAACTTAGGATACACTTATAAAAATATACTTAAACAAAATTGTTTAAATATATAATATTTGAATTTTAAATATTATTCAAAAGACTTATTCCATTGTTGGTAAGTCTTTTATGCAAACCATACATTAAGCAACTAAACTCACCAAATGGGCAATTTAAGCTCAAAAAAAGCGAGGGTTGAAGATTTGGATGAAGTTTATAAAGTATGTTTAATCAAATTGGTGAAATACTTGGGTTGTGTTGTATGTAGAACAGTAGAAGTGGGAAGTGAAATGGTCAAATGGATGTCTTCTCACGTGTGTTGGTCAACGTTAGAAGCCAAGATTCAATTTAGCACATATAACATTCACATTGGCAAGTCCAACGTGAAGTGGACCGGGCGTTCACGGTTGTTGGAAGCGACTGTGGAAGGAACTATCCGACCTCCAGTCAGCAAACCTTGAATCTCACATGCTTGGCTATAAATAGAAAACTTATTCAAGATTCGTCTTCATCCCTTTGCTCTACAACATTAATACACGTACTTCAAAGCCAATCTCTTTCATTGTTTAAGTCTAATCAAGCTTCAATTATCAAGAGAAGAGATCAAAGTGTAGAGCAAGAACAACTTTTCAAAGCTATCATCCAACCATTTTGTTTGTAATTTGAGGGATCAACGCTAAAGGTTGTTTTAGTGTTTTGACAAGTGATGATTCATCTTTAGGTGATGACTTAAGAGAGGAACCACTATTTATGATTAGTATAAAGAGCGTATCTCCCAAGTGGGAGTCCTTGAATGTGAGAGGATTCAATGTATAAACACTAGTGGGTATAAATGTCTTGTGTTAATCCAGACTAATCTCTCAACGTATTGTATTAGTCTGTTTTCATCTCAACCTTCATTAAGATTTTTTACATTAATTCTATAGCGAATGAGGGTAACGATACAAACCAACGTTCGTTGCCTGGAAAAAAGATACATTTGTAATTATGGTAGATATTATATATAGAGAGAGAGAGAGAGAGAGATAAAGATCAAATGTTGGTGTCACAACTCCTTCTTAGAAACCTATTGTTTTAGTATTTATGATATTAGTTTTATTACTAAATCCAGTGTGTTAGTGACGGTATGTTGGCTCAAGGGTGTTTTGTTAACTTCTTTGTGGTTAAGCTTGCTGGGGTTTGAATCTTTGCCTGTTCCATATCACATGCATCATTTTTTTTTCCATCTATTAATTTGTTTTAGTTTTGGGGGTGTATGATATCATTTTTGAAAGGGTCAATTTAGATTCTTTTCATAAAGGCTTTTTTTTAAGTATAATAATATGAGGAAATTGAGTTTTATTTTAGTTTCAGTATTGTAATGAATTTAAGCGACGCTAACTAAAACGCAACGCCTTGTCGCCGTAACATACGTGTTATTGTTTATTTAGTTTCGATACCATAACAAACCTAGCCAATAACAAAATTATTTTTTGTCTACTTCTGGTACGATAATAAACCTAATCGTTACCAACCAAATGTATGTCCACTCACCGCTGCAACGCCCGTGCTTGTTTTGTTTTTTGTTTTAAATATGTCAGTTTTTTGAAATTATTTTTTGGGTTTAGCTCCAGTGTTGTGGCGAATCTATAGATACCTACCGAATTTCGTCACAACGTCTGTAATTTGCCAACTGAATAAATGTATTTTTTGTATCATAAGATAGACGTTTACTAATTTATTTTTCTATCAGATACCTACCGTATATATGCCGTTTTCATCATAAATTGTACGTGTGCTGACACTATTTTGGGCGTTCAAATATAATTTTTTGATTTAGTGTAGGTGTCGTGACGAACTTAACCGATATCAACTGAATTCGCGTCAAGTCGTCGCCGCAACGCGACGGGTTTCAAACATAGTATAGATAAAAAGAAAATCTTGGTGCTATAAACCTTTAAGTAACTACATGTGTTGAGCTTTTAGGTAATTTATTTGAAAAAAAAAACCAATATTATGTGATGGTCTGGTTGTATTTGTTGAGTTTGAAGGGAGTTAGGGACCCAAGTTCAGTCTTTTTAGCTCCATTTTCTTGTTATTTATAATGTATATTTTCTTTTTAAGGCAAATTATACGGTAACTACAAGTGCACACTCCTTTATTTGTTTTTTTTTTACATTTTTAAGTTTATGCTAATAACATGTGATATTTGATGTATATAATTTAATAAAATGTATGTTTACGATTTAGTTTCTGTATCGTTGATACCGATCGAATTTGTGTCGGCTCATAGCCGAAACGCACGGATATCTTTTTTTGGTTCGCTGCAGGTTTTGTTAGTGATTTACTTTTTGGTTTAGTTTTGATGCTGTAATCCAATACTGACTGAATTTATGTCGGTTCGTCACTACAACGCGCGGTTTATTTTAGTTTGTTAATTTGTTATATCTGAGCGTTGACAAATTTATTTTTTTTTACTGACTATGTCAAATGCGCGCCGGGTGTTTTACCTAGTTATTATTATTATTTAAAAGAAAAGTATAAGTGTGTATGATTTTGTAATGGGTTCACAAATATATTTTTTTAATCAATTGTTGTTTGTTAGATAATAGTATTTTTCTTTAAATAAAGTAAAAAGAAAATGTATAATTAACTAAATAAATGTAAAATTTATTTTTTAAGTAAGTGTAGCTTATAAGTTATTTTTAGTTAAAAAAAGATAATTAACTAAATATATAACCTACTTTTAGTTAAAAAAAATAATAATGAAAGGAAAAAATGTTCTAGGATTATTGAAAAGAATGACGTCAGGATCGACCGAGTCTTAGAATAGTTCAAAATGCTCAAGTTTGTATCCCCACTCTTAAGAACTTTTATTAAAAGGTGAAAATATGGAAGGAAATCTAGGATATTTTTTATATAAATAAATTTTAGCAAAAGACAGGGACATGGATTGTTAACAAAAATAAAATAAAATAATAATAGTAATAATTAGAAAAGGGGCAAATGCATAAACACAAACCCCGTGGAAACAAGAGATACCAGATGAAGGTTTGCCTGCCACTCTGCGCCGTAAACCCCCTTAACCTTAACCTTAACCTTAACCTTAACCTTAACCTTAACCCCATCATCATCGCTTTGGTTGTCGACGCAACAACTCTGCACTGTAATGTGATTCATTCGATTCGCCACCCGCTGTAATCCAGGTAACTAAGTATATATTATCTCATCTGATTTGGAAAAACAACTCGAAATTGGTCCACAAACAATTGTAAGTTTTTAATTTAATTTCTTGAAAGATTTGTGTGCCAAACCATATTTTATTTCCCAACTGCATATAAGAACAATCTGTTAGTTTTCTTATTATTATTATTATTATTATAGTCAGTCATATTTGATAAATTTGCTAGATCATGGAGCCAAAGCAGATTGCTTGTGACCAGTCATCTTGCCCGCTCGCTGAATACGATTCGTTTATTGCTCGGAACCTGGAAACTTATAATCAATGTGTAATGAATATGAGCTACGGGGGAGACAAGTCCAAGCATCTTTCCATGGCTGGTTGATTCTCTCTACTCCGGACAAATTCTTGTGGTCGCTTTGGAACCCGCTCACCTCTAAGTTGATTCGTATCCCACGTTTGGTGTTTGATCATGGTGATGCTGATGCTGATCCTGATGCTGAAATAGAATATTCTTACTATTGTTGTTTGCCGTCTCCTCCTGGTGAACAAGGTTCGGTCCTCCTGTTAGCGCCGACCACATCTTTTACCTTTGTGTTTTGTCGGCGAGACTGCACAAGAAAAAAATTAAAATGGATTGAAATGTCATATGCTAATCAGCTCTGGACCATGACCGGTATAGATGGTTGTTACCTTACAGATGTAACTTGTTGCAATGGTAAGGTATACGCCTTAAACTCGCACGCGCCGTTTCTCATACAGGTTGACATTATGGTTAAAGGCAAAGAACTTGTCATAACCCTGCTGCCGTTTGTAAATGAACCTCACGTTAACCCTAACTATTATCCCACCGTGACTCCTTTTCTTATAGGATCTCATACAGATTTGTTCTACATCATATCATGCCCTAAGTATGGAACGAAGAGGACTGCTGAGGTGTCTTTGTTTAAATTCGATGCAGCTAGTATGATGTTTGAGGAAATGGAAGACCTCAACGGTGCCGCATTTTTCATCGATTTTGCTACCGGTAGCTCTCCTTACTCATTATACAAGTCTGAAGTTGCCTCAAATATAGGGGGTTATGTATATATTCTTGATAGCATGAACCAAATATGCTCCTTCCGTGTCAAAGATAGAACCATGTCTCTGCCTTCAAAGTCTTGTATTGTACAAGAAAGCCATGGGCTCGTGTGGAAAATGCTTGCATACAGGTATTGCTTTTATCCATTTTGAGATAATTTATGGTGCACCTTTTAAGTTGTTATCTGAATAGTGTTTCTTTATTTTATATATATATATATTTTCATATTTTGTGTAGGTTGGAAGGTCGTAATCCCAAAAACATGCAAGAAAAAGAGTACAAGGACAACAAGATAGCAGTAAGACCGGTTAACCTTGAAGGTTATAGCACAATAACGGAGTCCCGCCTGCTCAATATTCCGTTTCATATTTTGGAAACAATTATGAAGCACTGTGTAGGTGTCGAATACTTTAAGTTCCGTGCTACATGCAATAGTTGTCATTTAGCAGCACCTTCGACTCAATGGAGCTCCAAAACAGCATTAAGGAGGTTGCGGATGCATTCAGTAGTTTCACCATGGTTGGTGGTGTTTGATAATCATCGAGGTGTTATGACCTTTATAGATCCAGTATGCGGTGACAAGTATTATATAAAACCACCTTGAAGAACTGAATGACAGGTGCAAAATATATTGTTTGAGGTATGGTTGGCTATTGATGGTTAAAATCACCGGCCACTTGGTGTTGTTCTATAACCCATTTACAGGTGAGATCCGAAAGCTTCCGGTGCTTTATGCTGGTTTTGAAAGATTATGTTTTTCAGCACCACCTACTTCCCCTGATTGTATGGTTGCTGCATTTTATAAGAAGTATGTCTTAATCCTCGCTGTATCTCAACCATCATGGCATAGACATGTTTTGGATTGTGACAAAGATGGTACATATTCTTCTTTTCACTTTCCAACATTCAGGGGACCGGATATTTATACCTTGCGCGACGACAAAAGAATCGAAACTTTTAGAGGCACGGGCCAGAATTTATCTAGGAGGATTGTTGTAGACAATGCCCCAAGCAGTTGTTGCATATCTTCGAGAGAGTACTTTTTGACAAATTGTGATGAGCATCTTTTACTTGTTATTGTGGATGAGTCTGGAGGATCGGTTGAGGTGTTCAAACTAAACAATTCTACAGAAGAGTGGGATAAATTATATGGTTTAGGAAAACACATGATTTTTATTACCGATGTATCATGTATCTGCCTTGAAGCCAAATTGCAAGAAATGGGGAACAAGATCTACTTTCCAAGAGAATTGCGTAACGATGACACGAAGATAGTGATCTATTCTCTTGAAACATGCAGGTATCACACATTTGATGACAGAAGTATCCGAGAGAGTTTCAGTGGCGATTTATTGAAAACTATGGAGTCTTGTTTCCCTCACGCATGGATCGAACCAAGTTGGTCATACGAGAACACACACGATGTGACAACATAGAGGTGCTGCAATTTATGAGTTATTTATTCTTGCTTATGCATCATCTACTAAAAGTGCAATAAACTACACTTTTGGTCTTTTTTTTTTATATTACAATAATGTAGAATGTGTTGATTGAGGACCGTTGGCATAATGGCACTGTAGTATAAAGCTTTATAGTTGTATGCATGCATTTTCAGTAAATAATCCAATAAGACCGGGAACACTCCTCTAATATTCTGTAAGTGTTATTATTCAGTCTGTGGTTTGTAAGTTGTGGTGTTTGCACTTGCGCGCCCGGTTAACAACTTGCTATTCCGTTTTGGTGTTTAATGAGAAGTGTCGTTCTTTTTTTTTTTGTGTGTGTGAGGGAGAAACGGAGATTCTCCTCTAAACTGACTTCCTAATTCCTATGTCAACCTTTAATTCTTTTGTTCCGTTGCTTTCCAATTCGAAGGTCCATCTAGTTATTGTCTTCGGATCTTTTGTTTTGTGGCCAACCCAAAAAAATAAAAACCATCTGATTTAGTGTATTTGCACTTCATCAACACAATGATCATGCATTAAATTAATACATTCATTTAGTTTAATTTCTTTCCTTTTTTTTACTTTAGGAAAATATTAGCTGACTAGCTTTAGAACCATGTGTATTACATGGGCTTATTTATTATTTAGGCTACAAAACTTTTGGTTTGTTATATTATTGCAAACCAAAAAAAAGTAGTAAAAATCTGTCACATTGGAATTTTTTATAAATGAACAAATAGTTGTTGAATTATCATGCCACCTTATGTTTTATAAGAAACCAAAAATGAAAATAATATTGGACTCAAAGAAATGCCTACCCGTCCTCTATAACTGAAACCTGAATTAATTTGAGGGTACTTCAACATTATCCAGTCAAAAACATATCCAAACCAATTGATTGATCATTGGATTGAATTGTAGTATGTATATGTTAAACCAGTCAGCAAATTTGCCATATATATTCCACTTAAAACATAATTACTGATCATCGACAACATACAAAAGAGAAATGAGAATCATTAAGTCATTAACAACATACAAAAGAGAAAGAGAGAGGATTATTGTTTTTTATCATAAATAAAGAATTGCAACATAATCCTTTTACAAAATACAATATTTGTGTTTTATAGCCCCCCAGTCCTACAAATAAGTGATTGCGTTCACCATTTCAAAGATATTTATCTCATTTCTCATATATATATATATATATCTAATTATCTACATATTTCTACATGTCTCTACATCAGACATCTTTATATCACTGTCCATTGAAGCAAAGCTCTTTTATTTAAGTTTCATATCAGCTTTTCTGCCATCCTCATCTGTTAACATCTAAATGCATAAACGGTTGAAACCCGAATGACAAAATGAGCAAATAAATATTAATAATAATAATAGATGACAAAAAGAGCAAATAATAATGCGTAAACGGGTCAAAATTCATAACCCTAATCTATCCATTTATTCGCAAACTTATTAAAATCTATAACCCTAATCTACCCATTTATAAAATAGATTAATAATAGCTTATTATGAATTTAATTTTAATAATAACCGATTATAAACTTTAATTTAAATTTATTTACAAAAGCCAAAAATGCATATCATCAAAAGCTCTTAAATGCTTTAATAGACAACCCACTGTTAATAATGTTATACATATAGTGTTATACTGCTACTAGTTTTTGAATCCATACAATACACCGGATGATCCAAATAATAAAAATACAAATAAATTTAAGCAAATAAGTACACATGTAGAAAAATGTATTGCAACTATACTTATATATATACGAAGATATATACAATACGACTTAACGCATGTAGGTGAAAAGACTTGTGTACAAAACCGGTTTGTAATTTTCTCCACCAAAACCGATTCCAAACCAGTTACCCGAAACGAAACGACCATAACCTGGTCAAGAAACTGGTTTCAATCTGAACCGAAACCGATCATAAACCAATTTTGACTTTTGTTGACCAAACCGAACCGGTTTCAACCCACCGATTTTGAGTTTTAAACCGGGTTGTTCACCTCTAATCCATGGTTTAGCAATGAACGTTCTACGATTGTTAAACTGCGCAAAGTTTCAACTTCATATTTTCGGGACATGAAGTCATGAACGAAGCCCAAAAAACAAGCAACAAAAAGCCTAAGTCATGGGCTTTGCATGCCCCTAAAATACATTTCTTAACATTCTTACTATCCAAGAGGCAAGAACAAATATCCACGTATAACCAACTTTTTTGTAGCCTAGTATTCATCCACTTTAAGCTGTTACAACCATGATTATAAAACGGGTCATGTTCGCGGGTCCAAACCAACACGAACCCGAACATGACACACGTATTCACAGGTTGACCGGAACACGACCCGTTTGACCCGAAAGTTTTTTTTATTGTTTATTTATTTTTTTAAGCATATTAATACTTTAGTTTACATTTTAAGGATTTTAATTATAAAATCTTAGGTTAAATTTATCCTAATTACCACTCCATAATTTATCTGTCCCTAAGTATTCCTCTCCCTAATCTAACTAATATACTAATGCAATACATGTTTCACATGGCTTTCAAATATGTCATTCACATGGGATGCCAACTAATCAATTTTCATTTATACATATTCCACCTAATTAACTAATTTTTTAATTACCATTCATTCAATTTAATAATTTTTTTATGTTAAATGATATAACAATTAATGAGTTTATTACTATTTAGTATTTATTAATTAACTCAATTAAACCGATTACTACTTTCTTAAAATTATATTCTTAACAATTTCTAATAATATAATTATAGTTGTTACTAAATTATTTGACATTATGGATTTTTTTAAATAATTATAATTATGTTATATGCTTGATTTTACTTTTAAGTTGTATCAAATATGTAAATATTTTTTTATTAATATTATATTATTTTTCAGCTTGTATATAACACGGGTTATTAACTCACAATATATGGATTCCATAGGTTGAGTAGGCCCATAAAAAATTGATCAAAATAGTTGCTTTAGTCTATCTAAGTGAAGACTGACGTTGACTAGAAGTCAATATTGATTAATCTACACAAACAACTTTTGGACCCTTGCACCAACGGCTCCTGGCCTTAGCGTTTTGTAATACCTCCTTTCCCCACGTCATTCCTTTCTTTTATTTATTTATATTTTTTTCAATCTAGTTGTTGAGTACCCATTAGTTAGAGCATTCTCAATCCGTTTCCTAAAATTACGTGAGAAGGATTTGCAAATTATACGGTATATGAGTGGTTGTCGGTAGAGCAAAGAGAAAATTTATATGGAAAAGTTAAATTTGAGGTTTTACTGTAGATACTGTATAATTTTTTTAATATTTTCATAATTTAGTTCTGAGTGAAAGAGAGAGAAAATATAATGATAAAGGTATAAAAATTATTATTTAATTAAACAGAAGAGAGAAAATGCAGTGGTTTTTATGCCGATTCCACAGCTTTACTCAAATGGCTCAAACACAATTGATTAATTCATAGACTTCATCTAACCGAAAGGTTAGAAACGAACCGAAAGGTTCAAGAACAAACGTTCTTTACAATCTTTTAATCTCTAAAACCCTCAATCCTTATGAACCTAGGCATTCTTAAATAATAAAAATGGTTATACATAAAAAGGTAACAAATAAAAGCTAGCCAAAATTAAGAGAATTAAATTACAAATAATTTTATATTATTATCTTGTAACTTATTTCCCAATCTTCACTCCAATGATTCCTCCTCATTAACCATATCGGATTAGTTCAAATTATGGGTGCTAATGCTCCTGCATCATACTTTCCCTCTTGAAGAAAGACTCGACCTCGAATCTTGTAAAAGCTAGTTTTTTGCTTTTTTTAGATAGATAGATAGATGGATAGATAGATTGCTATCATTGAAAGGATACTCCTCCCCAAAGTTTCAGTACCGGACATGAAACACTAGTTTAGTTTCCTTCAATGATTGCACCCCGTAAGTCAAAAAGGATTCTTTTACTGCCTCTATCGGCGGATCTGCAAATAGAAATCTATCTCTTCCCCGAGTACGTGAACCACCAATGTTTTTATCAATGCCTCGGTCGGCGAATCTTCGAACAAGGAAACACTTGCCTTCACGTAGAGCCATTTGAACAACCAAAGCTTTAATACCAAATGATGCCGATTCCACGGCTTTATTTAAATGGCTCAAACACAATTGATTGATTCATAGACTTCATCTAACCGAAAGGTTAGAAACAAACCCAAAGGTTCAAGAACAAACATTCTTTACAATCTTTTAATCTCCAAAGCCCTCAATCCTTATGAACCTAGGCATTCTTAAAGAATAAAAATGGTTATACATAAAAAAGAAACAAATAAAAGCTAGCCAAAATTAAGGGAATCAAATTACAAATAATTTCATATTATTATCTTGTAACTTATTTCTCAATCTTCACTCCAATTAACTATATCGGATTAGTTCAAATTATGGGTGCTGATGCTCCTGCATCAGTTTTTTAGTATAATTATCTGATATATATGGATATAGGGCAGGAAACAGAATGGGAATGCTCAAGCACTCCAAAATCCGTTATTTACCTACAATATCTGATTTGCAATTTTAGTCAAACCCATAGTTCCATATATCCAAAAAGTCAATTGCAAATGCATTTTTATCATTTTTCACTTGTAAAAGTCCATAAGATCATTAAGTTGTCTTTATATATGAACTAGCTTTATGAACCCGCACGTTGCGCGAGTTTCAGACCCACATTATGAAATAGGTTGTTGCATAAGGATTGTAAACAATAAAGTAAGGGCTCACTCTTATCAACCATAAACAAATTAGTCTGCACAACAAATTATGGCCTCAGATGAGCCTATGCTTATCATCATCAAGTCATACTATCAATTTCCAATTGACATCGTGGCTCGTATGTTGTCTCATCATTACGACTTTCAACATGCAAAAATACGCGGATTTAAACACATTAACATTGAAAAATACCAAATTAAGGCACATCTCATATGAGCCTAGGCTCATCATCATCGAGCACCACTGAACACACATCAAAGCATCTCTCGGACCAAAATGTGGGGCCATAAGAGTAGGCTTAGGTTCTCACCTTGGCTGCAACATAAGTTGCCACACCAAAGAGTGAAACATTATCACAACCATAAACGGATCTCATGATGCAGAAATAGATGCACAATATCAACATTTGCGTACGACTCATCAAGTTGAAATGCAAATGGACAGTTATCAATAGGGGTGTTCACGGTCCAGTTTTGACGGTTTTTGGGTCAAACCGTAAGCCAAACCATTACTACGGTTTTTGCTAATCAAAAACCAAAGCCAAATCGTTGAAAATAAAAATCAAACCGAACCGAACCGTTACTAACGGTTTGGCTCCGGCCGGTTTCATGGTTTATGCTTTAATATGTTGCTGTCAAAAACTTAAACTCTAATTCACAAGTTCAGATTTCAAGCTGTCCAAAAATTAAAATAACCAAAATGTAAGTTTCCCATAATTAATCATATTGCATAGAATTTAAGCTTAGAACAAGACGGGATACTGGACTTTTAATAAAGTTGGGCTAAATTACACATTAGGGGTGTTCATCGGATCGGATAACGGGTTATTCGGTTTATTCGGTTCGGATTGTTCGGATTTGAAAATTTTGGAACCCTATCCGAAATCCGATCCGATCCGAATTAGGGACATTCCTATCCGATCCGAATTGAATTTGGATGGATTCGGATCGGATTCGGATAATCCGAAATTATCTGAATAATCTGTATAACAAATATACAAACTTAAGTTTTATTAAATAAACATACAAAACTGGAAAATAAAAATAAAACACTGCAAGAACAAGGGAGTTAAGTAGTGTTAGAGAGTATAACGATGGAGTCTTATGACATTTTTGTCTATGGTGTGTTAGGTTGATTGAACGAATAATGAAGTTATGGTTATAAGTTATTGTAAATGTTAATGGACTTGGCTATATACACTAATAACATGTTATATATTCGGATTATTCGGATATCCAAATAACCCGAACTATTCGGAATTTTTTGAAATCCATATCCGAATCCGAATTAGTTATTCGGATATTCGGATCGATCCGGTCCGAATATCCAAATAAGAATTCGGATCGGATTATTCGGGTTTCGGTTTTGGTTCGGATTTCGGTGTGAAGACGGCGGAAGCCATTATTCGGGTTTCGGTTTCGGTTAGGTTTCGGTTCTCATAGTGTGAAGACGACGGAAGATGCGACGTTGGAGGTGGAGAAATCAAATAATAGAGAGAGGGCTGTCGAGGTTGGCTGCTATTAATTAGCGTTCCGATTTGTACAGTTAATTAGAGATGCAGCGGATTTATAACAGTCCCGCCGTCTTTCTCACCGGAGAAGACGACCGGGGATGGTGCCGGATTTACAGAAGGGTGTACTAATTTTGTGGTAAAAGATGATGGACGACGTGGATGCTGCAATGATGATGGTGTGGTGGTGATAGTCCGTTTGGTGAGCAGGGTGGTGATGGTGGGGGTGGTCCCTTCTTGGGCAGGATGGTGGTGGTGGTTGATGGGTTAATAAAGAAAGGTGAGTAGTACGGTGGGGCCGGAGAGGATGGTGGCTGGGAGAGAGTTGGCGGTGGTGTGTAATGGTGGTTGAGAAAGAGAATAAAAGCTGAGTACAAATAATAGATAGAATAGAGAGGAAGATGAGAAGTGTGTATTATTAAGTATGTATTCTTTACTTTTTTTAAATATTATTTTTTTTCATTCTGGTTTTATATATTAACTAAAGAAATATATGAAATTACATTTATGTCCTTACATGTTTGGTACAAGCCCTTACTTAACTGACTTTTTGGATGACCGTTAGTGTAAAGAACAAAAATCAAATAAACATACCATGTAAAGGACACCGCCTGGAAGTAAATTTTTTAAATGACATGATCCGTAAATCAGCTATGTTTAAAGGACAATTTTTGTAACTTTGTCTATAAATAGTTATATAAATCTAATATAAAAAAATAAAATTTATATATAAATAAATCCTACGGTCTGGTCCGGTTTTTTACGGCCGGTTTTCAATAAAAACCGTAAGCCAAACCATTCATTACGGTTTGAAAATTTTGAAGCCGACCGACCGAACGTAAAAAAAATAAAAAAACCGATTGTGAAGCTAAACCAATGACCGGCTTGGGCGGTTTCGCGGTTTTAAACCGATTCCTGAACACCCCTAGTTATCAACAGAAGCAATTCAACGTCATCGTCATAGCTGTTATGCTAAGAATTTGCCAAAAAAAAAAACAAAAAAGAACTTTAATCAATAACCATGATACAAATGACAGCAAAAAGTTTTTTCTAAAAAGTATCAAACCGAAAACTCAATGGAACCTATTAATATTTTTGGCATAATATAAGTCTTCTAAGCATAAAATTCTTGTTTAGTCATAGTTGTGAGGTTATAAATTAATAGAATATAATATGTAAACAACGTAACTATAAATAATCCTAAACAACTTGTTAACTTGAACCTAATCAATTTCAACAAAAAAAACACCCTTAAATCCGGCTGGGGGATATACGATCCAAGAACATAATTTTCCAAATACACTAAAACATAAATTCGGGTGGGTTCATTAAAGACCCACCGGTCGTCATTAGGATGTGTTTGATGAGTGAACAATAGGCAGACATAGGTGCCGACACCGGTTAGCATGAATTGCTCAGACGCACACAGAGGCAAATCTGTTATACCAGTTTAAATCCCAACACAACGACGTACTAAGCGCCGAAAAAATCTGTGAAATATGGTCATAGAGAAAACCGATCGAAGGCGAGATCGGTGGACTGAGAGGCGTAGGAGGATAATCAATAATAATAATAATTAACCTCATTATTAGATTTACAACTTTAAGTAATAATTGTTTAGGATAATCAATATGATTTGAAGCGCTATATAGAGAATAGCAAACTCAGACCCATTTACTTGTACGCATATTTGTTAGAATCTAACTATAATTAGAAATTTAAATCCACCAACTTACAAACCCACCCCCAAATGGCCAAATCAATTACTTTTTTCAGATAACTTCAACCCCAATCAAGACAAACACACAAATAAAATAACCCAAAAGTAGCTAGAACTTAGATTCAAGTATTTTTCGAAGACTTGAACCATCGCATCTTAGATGAGTAGTTGGTTGTTTTCGGATTACCAACAAGCATATGCCAAAGGTGAACAAAGGTCTTAAAAAGATGTAGAGAGTAGAGATCAATGGTCCATTTGCATCACCTTTTGTTTTGAACGCCCATTCGGTCGAGTTCATGGTTTAGTTCATAGCATTTTGACTATTTGTACATATATAATAAATGACGAGAGATGAGCAACGAATCGACCATAATTAATTAAGGTGCTGTTTGTTTTTGCAGACATAAACTGTCTGCAAGCTGATTTCATCTGTTTTCATGTCTGCAACTGAAGATGTGGTCTGAAGATCTGCAAGCTGAAAATATAAGACTGTTTGTTTTTATAAGCTGATACTGTCTGCATAACTGTCAAACTTATCTCACAAGATAGAAGTCATTTATTCAAGTTACATCTAGTTTTTAGTCTTTGCTTGCCATGCCGATTTGGTTTTGGTGGGTGGTGGAAGGTGGTGGTGGTGGATGGTGGTAGTGGCGGCGGACGGTGGGTAGTGGCGGTGGATGGTGGTGGTGGACAATGGGTGGTGGTGATGGATGGTTTTGGTTGGTGGTGGACGGTGGTGGTGATGGATGGTGGTGGTGGTGGGTGATGGATGGTGGTGGTGGTGATGGATGGTGGTGGTGGTGATGGATGTTGGTGGTGATGGATGGTGGGTGGTGGACGGTGGTGGTGATGGATGGTGGTGGTGGTGGCGGACGGTGGTGGTGATGGATGGTGGGTGGTGGACGGTGGTGGTGATGGATGGTGGGTGGTGGACGGTGGTGGTGGCGGTGATGGATGGTGGTGGTGGTAGCGGTGATGGATGGTGGTGGTGGTGGGTGATGGATGGTGGTGGTGGCGGTGATGGATGGTGGTGGTGGTGGCGGACGGTGGTGGTGATGGATGGTGGGTGGTGGACGGTGGTGGTGATGGATGGTGGGTGGTGGACGGTGGTGGTGGCGGTGGATGGTGGTGGACGGTGGCGGCGGGGTACGGGGGTGGTGGTGGCGGCGTACGGTGGGTGGTGGTGTTGGCGGACGGTGGTAGGAGCAGTGGATGAGAGGGTGGCTGCAAAGGGAGAAGAGTAGGGTTTTTTTGTGAAGATGTTTTAAGCAAGATTTCCTTGCTTTTCTTTTAAGATGAAAGAAGATAACTTCAGATCTGTTTTAAGAAAAAAAACAAACAGTCTTCAAGGGTAATGTCTGCGCGCCTGCAGACATTAGCTCCCTTGAAGATGTTTGAAGAAAAAACAAACACCCCCTAAGTCTTTCTCTTTGTTTATAATGTGTGCGTGTGGGTGTGTACATAGGGCGATTTACTTTTTTATTTTTATTTTTTTCAAACTGTGAACTTTTATAAACAAAGGCCGAAGCCATAACCCACCTTCACAACCCGGAGGAGGGCAAAGGAGCAAAAACGCGACTACATCAAAGAAAATTTACACCAATATTTTGACCAAGTTATCGATTTTCAACTTGATCTATGCTTGAACCAAAGAAAACTACAGGATCTAATGTCACAAATAATGTCTTGGATCTTCACCTCTTTTTCTTCAAAAGTTTTCTCATTATGAGCCTTCGAAATGCACCAACACGAGAGAATAATGATGCCCTGAAAGACCTCCTTCTCCTTATTCCTGACCCCATGTGGTTGTAAACTTTTAGAACATCTCTAACAGAGAATGGTTTCAATAAAAAAAGGAAAAATTCTCAAAATGTCCCAATTATAATAGAAGATTCTATTTTTGTCCCCTTAAAAAAAAGTTTCCAGAATTGTCCCCTACAAACACGTCTTTGACGACGTGTTAAGCCTTAACGCATCTTTCACGACCTGTTAACCTCCAACACGCGTTTTTTAAGGCATGTTAGCCTCTAACGCGTCTTTCACGACATGTTAGCCCTATTAATTGCTTTTTTTAATATTGCATTATTATAATTAATTTAAAACATATTTTTCATTTCATTTATAACTTGTATTGAATAAAGTTTTATAAAGTTTCAAATATACCGTGGAGACTTATTTTTATCTACGTGTTGGCATAAATTTTACTTAAAACGAAACTGGTTAAATTTTATTAAACATTTACTGAGCATTTTACTATCAAATTAACACTCGATCTTGAGTAAAATTTATGACAACATGTAGAAAAATAAACACGTCTCAACAACATATTTAAAATTATATATAAATTTATATATTACAATTTATAAAAGAAATGACAAATATGTATTAAATTAATTATAATAATGTAATATTAAAAAAAATAGGGCTAACATGTCGTGAAAGACGTGTTATAGATTAACATGCCGTGAAAGACGCACCTTGAATGTTAACAGGTCGTGAAAGACGCGTTAAAGCCTAACACGTCGTCGAAGACGTATTTATAGGAGAAAATTTTATAAACTTCTATTTAAGGGGACAAAAATAAAATTTTCTATTATAATTGGGTCATATTGAGAATTTTCTCTAAAAAAACAGACAGAATTTGTGAAAAGTATGAGAAAAAAAAATTGCCTACCAATGGTATTGGTGGATTTCTATCTAATATCATAATTAGTAAAAGTAAAAAAAGGAATTATTTTGAAAACCTCATTAATTACCAAACAAGCTTGCTTTAATGAATTAAATGCGAACTAATATGGTCCAAGACGATTTTTGGTTTATGTTGCCTAATCTTTCTTTGTTTAGCAGATTATTAATTATCACAAACCCCAACTACTACCATAATTAAACCAACTAGACACACAGACATATAAACGAAACCCTAACTGAACCTAATATATATAGATGTTGTTATAACGATGTAGTTAACAACAAGAGTATGACCAGTGATGGTATGGATGCTTCTAGTGTCACTTTCCAGCTTCCAACTTGTACCTACAACACGAAAGAACTCGTTAGAAGGGACCAGAGACCAGGGTCTGTGGACCACCCTCCGATGCTTAACATTAGTGATTTATCCCATGAAAGTATATAAAAGTAAATATAGGCATGTATACTAGAGATAGAGAATGTAAGAGGAGATGATGGTCGAGACCCGACGGTTAAAGAGCAACTGAGGTGATTTCAGGCTGCTTAACCGGTGACTGGTCGTTGGGGTTGGATTGAGCTGATGATATTGTGCCTCAGCAGCTTGTGGACTTAGCAGCTCAGAGACCAAACAACTTAGTGAATGATGATTACTCTTTAGAGAGGGAGATCTCTTGGCGAGTAGTATTTTAGAGATGATATTTGGGAGAGTCTTATTTCGGTGAGAGAGTATTATTCCGGTGACAGAGTAGGAGAGTTGGAACGAAGAGAGAGTGGTGAGAAATGGAGTGAAGATAGAATGAGAATACCTTTGGTGAAGTGTTCCTTATATATACAGTCGGAAGCTTCCCTGGGGAAGCTGAAGCTTTTTAAGAGGAAAACGTTAGCTTTCCTTTCAACTTACGCAAGCTGGGTGTATGCCATTTCCAAGTAAGCTTTGCTCAGCTTTTATTTTTCTTTTTGTTACTTTTACTTTATGGCAGACACTAGCTTTTGTCAGCTATGACTTTATCTGACATTACTGTAGCAGGAGCTTTCTGGTCAACTTAGGAACCTCGTTGGGCCAGTATCAAGCTTCCCATCTGGAAGCTTATGTTTATTTCTTTATTGTTCCTAAGCTTCCATGGCTTATAAACTTGTGTTTGCTGCTTTTTTATTCTTAAGTTTCTTTAGCTTGTGGGTAGGGGTACCCATGTCATCAGCCCCTAGTCAGAAGTATTTGGATAGTAATGACGAATGTTTAATGCTTTTGGGCTTAGCGGCATGCCTCTTCATGTGACAATCGTCAATTTCAGGTTAACTCCGTTAACTCAACTCCGTCAACTCAACTCCGTCAATTCAAACTTAAGATCATTGAATCTGTAACGCACACCACATTACATTTAAACTAGGGTTTAAATTACGCTTGACACTTACTACATGTGTAGTCTTTCGGGAATTGCACCGAAACGCAAACGAGTTAACGCAAACAATTGGTGAATAAACGAAAAACGTCAAAACAGTAATTATGTGTTAGACATATGTGTTACTTGATTATATTATGTATGATACTAAACAAGAAACAAGAGCTAGTTAAAATAAGCTAGAAAAGTGCAAATTAGAAGTTGAGTGACCTAGATGTAACATGTTATTATAAATAATAATATAAACCTAAACCCTAACACTCCCTCTCCCTCCCTCTAGACCGATCGGCCCCCTCCCCCCTTGTTCTTGGCTGCCGTCAATCACACACACACATATACACAAGATCTTTCAAGTTTAATCGAAGATTAAGGTGCTAGGAAGGTATAAACAACTATCCTATGTATTTTACATGCTTAATTTTGAGTTTGAATGGGTTAATTATAAACCCTAAAATCTGGAAATTTCATATATTGTGTTCATATGATCTTTGTTTGATTTGATGATGTATTGATGATGATTTGATAACTAGAATTGATATTGTTACATGTTAATTGGTTGTGTCTTTGATTTTGAGATCAAATAAAACCCTAACCATGTATGTATTGTGTAATTGATATGCATGGATAGTGGTTATGGTGGCTAGAAGGTTATATGAATGGATTATGGTCTATAGATGGTTAATAGGTTGAGTTTTGTTGCAAACAGTTTCTGGACAGTTTGTGTTGTTGATGTTCATTTGACTGTATCAGGGTGTAAATGTGAAAATTGGTTGAGATAATTGATACTACAGTAAACTAGGTTGAGTCTAGTTTCTAAAGAATATAAATTTGCAATTTTTGGACGTGTAAATGTTAACTTTTATGATTTTACAAAAACGTTGTGCAAAGCTGAGTTGTGAGACCTGCTGTTAGGTTGTTTTGTAAATATTATATCTCATGAACTACAAGGCCAAATGGGTTGATTCCACTTCTGGAAGTTAACTTGTTGAGTTAAGAACCTAACCCAATTGGTCTTGCATTTGTTGGATTTTTCATTTAACGGGAATTTCAAATAAAATTCTGTTGCGCATGAATTTGACTGTTATGAGTTTGCTGTAATGTTTTGATTATTGTGAGAAATATATGTGGAATAAATATACAATAAAATATGTTCTGGAAACCTAACACATGTGTGCTCTTGTGGTGATTTTTGATGAATTAATTGATGAGTTGTGATCTGTGAATTAGAGTAATCTTTACTAGTAGAATTCTGTCTCGGTAAAGTTAGCTGCTGAACTTGGTGAAAATACATGAAAAGTGCTAATTGCTAGTTAATTGTTATGTTTTGACCAAATTGCCCTTGCGGGGAATAGTTGCTAAATATGTACACTATAAATACTTGACACGTAGATAGTCATTCACAACATGTAACGTATCACAAATGTGCTTGTTAAGTCACACACGATTCACAAACAAACACGAAACGTATCTTGTGCTTAGGAATTATGTGCCGGGTCTAGAGACTCGATATTAGTTCCGATACTTAGAAAATCTCCTTGTTGTTTTAGAACGCTAGAGAGAGTTTTCTGTGACGCGCATCACTTGGTGATTTATTTTGGGAATTCTTCGCAAACAGTGAGTTTCACTTACCCCTTTAAACTGTTTTAAACGCTTTTCACTTGGGGGAGATAACATACTCCGATAAACGCATTTAAGATTTTGTTAGTAAATTATATATCACTTGTAAAGGCTAAGTGGCAAACGAAACATTTGAAGTCCTACACATCGAACCGGTTAATATTTGGAATAGCGAGTCACTGTTGAGTAGTACTACTGGGTTTGACAAACCCCACCCAACGCTAAACTCGACTGGAGGTCGAGCGGGTGTAATTTTGACTAACACGTACCATGGTCTGGATGACCTGGTGACAAGGCACTTGATAAACAGTCAGCTTCGGTGTCGAACACTTAGTAATACTTGTTGTATAGGCTAGCTACCTATCGATATATAATTGATTTAACACTATCTGGTAACGCAAAACGCTGAACGCAAAACGCTAAACGCAAAACGCTGAACGCTTTATTTTATTTAAACTTGTGAACTCACCAACCTTGTGTTGACACTTTTAGTATGTTATTCTCAGGTAGCCGAGGCGGGCGCGCGGTATAGGATCATGCATGGTTTTTTAACATTCTGATATGCAAACATGTTTTAACTATTATTACTTGGGTTTTTAAGTCGTCCTGCGTGACGCAACTTTTGTCTTTTGGTTTTTACGCTTCCGCACTTAATTTCATTTAAACATTTTTATGGTTTGATTATAACTGATGATTCCGATCCTGTTAGTTCACACCCTCTGACGGTAAAACTCCGTTAGTGGAATTTGAGGGTGTGACACTTCATAGACCAATGCATATACCCATTTTGCTGTTTTGAACTTGTTTATTAAAGACCATAAGCTGGAAAATGTTTTTAATGTATGGTCTGAAAGCTAGAAGCCTGTGGCCCGGAGCTTCCACGATTGAAGCTTAGAGCTAGAAGCGGGGAGCTTATAGTGTCGACCTCTCGTGTATTATATTTACAGCGATGAGCAGCTGGTAGTTTAATAACTTCTCTTTTTCGCCGCCTTTTTTCTGCAAAACCCATTGGTTATTTGCTTGTTCTCCGGCAATATCTTTCTTTTTTGTTCGTTTATAAGGTAAGACCTTCCCTTTCGTTTATTTTGTTTTTCAAAAGGTAAAAGGGTCACCTTATACATTCATTTCTTTGATCATCAAATCTTTGTAATTCGTTTTGAAAATTCTTTCTTGAATGTTCTCATACATCATCGCATTAGCCTAGGTCAATTGACTATGAACCTTTTAGTGTCGCTAAGATTATGTATTTCGAAATCGTGTGTTGGTTACTTGTTTATGGACCTTCATTACGTAACGACGTCTTTTTCTTTTTAGTGAAACATGGTGATTGGTTCACTATTGAGAAAACTCGTTGAGAATGGTCCGACTTCTAGTATCATTAGTTTCACTTTTCCTTGGAAAGCATAAGTTCTTTTTTATTTCCGATTCATTCTTCCCTTTGCCCTTGTTTGGAGGAAGCATGAAGTTTCACTCAACGAGGTACAACCAGGCTCTGAGGAGCTTCATTTTGTTTTTCTTAAAAGGCTTCTTGAATTTTTCGTTCAACTTCGCACGTCAGTTGTTTCAGCCTTGTAATTAGTGATGAAGATGGTGCCCTTGTTGTATCCATTATTGGTTTCACTCCTTAACTTGAGGTGAAATTTTCGAAGGCTGCATCTAGCTTGCCACAGAAGGTCATGCTTGGGATGAAAAAACTGTTGAGAAACTTGCTAGTAAGGAGCATTTCCTACTGAGGTTGATAGAGGTAATTCTGAGAAGGTTGAGAAGTTGAAGAATGCGAAGTTTGTTTCTTCTAAGAAGCCAATGGACAAGGGAACGTTGAAGGAAGTTATTAGTGAAGGTGACGTTATTGGTGATACGTCGAGTGTGAGTAGTGTTGCTTGTCTACCCAAGTGGAATATTCAAAATAATGACACATTCAAGAAAGCATCCGTTGTTAGGATTTTTTGTTACATTGTTTGCCTCCGGCTGAAAAGGAGGTTTGTGAAGATTTGAGTGATGACGAGGTGATGAGGAAGATATTGTTTGGTTTTGTCCGCCTTAGTGCTCTTGTTCCAAAAGGTTTGGGGTATTGGAGTGGTGCTCTAAGGGAACTTAAGAACTTGCAGGCTGATAATGAGAAGCTGGAAGCTACCTTGGATGAAGCAGAGAAAAAGAAGGGTACCTTATCAGGTCATGTAGAGAGATTGACCCATCATCTTGGCTTCTCACGTGCGATTGATGTCGAGAAGCATAAGCTGAAAGTTATGGCCATGAATTTATATGAGTGGAGGCGTAAGGTTTGTCAAGATAGGGCGGTATTAGTTGAGAAGGAGAAGCTCTAGCCTGAGAAGTTGGCTTATGAGGTTGATGTTTCTAACCCTCATGTGTAACATCCATTATTTTTCGATTTCATTGTACCCGACCAACACTACAACTCGGGTCTTGAATTTATTAATAAAAGTTCATTTCATTAATTTGTCATGTATTAGTTTCATTACAATTCGTTTAAGTATTTTAAAAATCAAGTTATAACAAATTATGGCCATTTATCAAACTTTAGTGGCTAGTTATGTTAAAAATGGAACTGCAGGGACTATTATGTAAAAATCAAAACTACGGGTTCAGTCAGCAGCCGCAACAGTTCGTGTTCAGCTCGTTTAACCTAATTTTCAGCTCATTTAATGCTTAAACTTCATCCTATTATCATTATAATTCAAATTAAAGGTTCTAGATTGTTCCTAAGTGAAATTCTATCTCCAAACAATGATTATTATCCAGAATATCAAGTTTAACTCCAAATTTATGATAGTCTTATCATTTGTTCAAATTTAAAGTGGGTTTATCTCTTAATTCGTGATTAACACGACCTATATTCGTCCCCTATATAAACAATAGCATTAGGTCGTTCATAACTTGCTTCTTAACACATAAATCTTCTCCCAATTCCCGAATTTAAGTGTTGTTCTTCAAGTGTTCTTCAAGTCGACCTACAAAGTCAAACAAGTCTAGATCTTAGTTCACCCGCATCTTCTTTCAACTAACAGGTAAGTTTGTGTTTTTATGATATGTCATAAACCCTAGAATGAAAGCCCTCAATCAATTTCAAAGGAATTGAGGGATTTCATGTTCAATTTCATTAAAATCAATCTAGGGTTTATGTTGGAAACTAATTTGGGGCTTTTCAATTACACTAAGAATTAACCCGAATTAGCTTCTGGCTTTTCAATGTTTTATGTTTATAATTAAGTTTTGGAAGTGTTGGATCCGAATTCGACCTCATAATGGCATTCGGACCGACTAAGAACCAAACACCCGTTTAAAGTTCATTTTCTTTAATTTAAAGTTTAAACTCATAATTTATTATTAATTTTGGTTCGTTTTGGTTTTATATTAACTTTGGAATATTTATCTAATTTTTAGGAAATTATCAAGTTCGGTTTGGTTAGCTCGCTTAAGTTAGTTTCTTCTATATTCTTATCTTCTTTCACTTGCCACTTTTTAAGGTGGGTAAATCACTTCCCCTATTTTAATTTTTATGTTTTGGGGACAACATGTATATAAACCGCAAGTTATTATTTTCACATCCTCAAATTACAATTCTAATGTATACGTTTACGTGTGTTGCTCAATTATTTGTTAACATGTAAAGTGCTTAATTGTTCAAATGTTTTATTGTTGGTGGTCTCATCCTCATCCTCATCCTCATCCTCATTAGTAAGATCTTACGCCATCTTAGTAACTTAGCCTAGTGTCACAATGAACGGATTTTTGTATGCTATTGTTACAAATAATTGTTGTGTTTACGTATTCGCATGAGAATTGATTTTATATATTATATATATTAAATTGTGTTTATGCTCACCAACCTTGTTTTGATAAAATTATTTTCATGCATGCTGCAGGTTATCATCTTGGATACTTGAATATAAGCGAGTAGATTATACATTTAGGTTATTTATCAAATAAACAATTTATATATCATGTTTTGTTTGGAAGTTTGGATAATGTTTTGAATTTTGTGATGTACTTTGGTTATTTAAATTTGAATAAATAGATATTGTCACATTAATGTTGATAGTGTCTTACAAGCTATTGTGCAATCAGTTGCGCCCCGGCATTTCCGTCGTAGGTTGGGGTGTGACATCAGGAGCGTATTTATGAGCTTCTTGTTGATAAGCGTTGGTTATTTGAGCACGGGTTACCTCATGTTGTGACTTGAGTCTTGCGCAATAGTGAGTTCAATGTTCCTCTTGGTTATATTTATACCAAAGGTATTGCTTATGGCCACCACTATGGTTTAATGCTTGGCGTTAAAGTTAGCGAAGCTGGCTAGACTCCTCATAGGCTTCCTTTCTACAAGTATAATGTTGTTGAAGACTTTCTGTGAATGCTGCAAAGGGGATGGAGTTAGTGTCCTTCCTTTATATTGATGCTATTTCTTGATGTATGATCTACCTTTGACTACTCTTTAAAGTATCGATCTAGTGGATCTTTAAGAAAGAGTTTTCGCAGCAAGGGTTAGCATGTATAGTCAGCAGCAAGTTTGGGGAAGCTATGTTTGATGGAGCTGGTTGGAACGAAGAAGGTGGTTTGGAGGCTATTTCAAAATATTTGAAATTACCGGGGAACCTTCTTGTGGTGCTCCGGCTGTGGTTTCTCCGTTTGTCCAACCTTCAGGTGTTGGTGGTGGGGAAGTCAGGTTACCTACCCTCTTGCCAAGGAGGTTGAGGTTACTCCTTCCTTTTTAGGGGAAGTTGATGTTAATTCTTCTACAGGTGTAGAGATTGCTTCCCAGCACCTAGATTATGATACCGACATGCTCTATGAATATTTGCATGGGAAGGTTGCTGGAGCTTCTGGTGGGGATGAATCTACCATGTAGCTCCTAGTTTGTTTATTATTGTTTGTAGGCATGAACAATTTATGTTTTGTTTGGATGGATTAGCATCCCTCAGGATACTTTTAATATTTCATCAAGTTTGTAGTCGTTTAATATGTTTGTGCTTGTTTGTTATTTTGCAATGTCTTTGAAACTTTGTTAAAGATTGATGCTGCAGACACCCTTCTTTGACTTAGTAACTAAGAACCGATGCAAAGCATATCCCATCCGCCGTTAGTCCACAAAATTTTATTAACTTATTTGTGGTATATTGTTACATAAGTCCTTAGCTTTATAAGCTTATCAACCTTGTAAACTTCTAGCTTCTTGTACTTATGGAGCAAGTTGGTGAGAGATGCTCAATCTCGTTGCATGGAGATAGTTTTGACTATCTACTCCATAACTGTATTGTTTTAGGGGATCACCATGTATACAAGAAGATGTAGCGTCTTGTTACCTATTGAGCGATATGGACTAGGAGCTCAACCCTGTACATGAGTAGGCACTATGCCGGACCTCATAGAGCCTAGATAGGATAATAAACAAGTTTGTTACTCAAAATGAGATTTTCACTCATCAATTTAATTATGACCAAAGATAACAACTACATTGACTGATTGTGTAACGTGGATTTACTTATGTTGTAAGCTTTATCTATGAAGTTCCTTCTTTTCATGTTTGGTTTGTGTCGAGTGGACAAGATGAAACAAGAAAAGGGGAAGCTTACTTTCAAATTGCATAGATGTTTTCATATAAGAATGCCAACTTCTTATTTTGGGAGGCTGGCTTCTTTGTTAGAAGGTGAACTTCTTATGTTAGAAGGTCAGCTTATTTGCTAGAAGGTCAGCTACTTTATTAAAAGGTGAACTTCTAATGTTAGAAGGTCAGCTTCTTTGTTAAAAGGTGAACTTCTCGTGTTAGAATGCCACTTCTTTGGTGGTAATAATGAGCTTCTATTATAGTTGCCTTCAGTTAAAGCACATTGTAAAGCATTGAGGGTCGGAGTCACACATCGCATGAACCACCATGACTTGTATGACATCCTTAGGAGTGTAACCACAATCCCGTTCACAAAAAGAACATGGTCATGTTTGAAAGCTTAAAGTTGTGATTCGTATGGCGTTTGGTGTGGTGCACTTTGGCCCTAATAGGTTTCATGCCATTTCCAAACTCTCCAGGTAAGCTACCAGGTCCGCGTCTGATTGGGATATATACGCATTGCTTATCCTTAGGTTTCATTAACCTTGGTGTCAAGAGTTCAGAAAACAATCACGTCCCTCTTTCGGACTACATACCTACCACGTAGAACCATCTTTAAGAAGAAGAAATATCGAAAACCAAAAAATCGGTTATTGAAAATGTTTGAAAATCTTTGTTTTAGGCATAAGCCTTGGAGTTTGTGTGTGAATATGTGTACGCGCGATGTTATAAAATATTATAAATTTGAGCGTATGAATGAACTTGTAATATAAGTGCGGGCACATGGCACATAGAGTATACATGCAATTTGGGCCCTAAATAAACTATAACTATACTAGGTCGATATGTCTAACAACCTATCTTATAGTTACGGCTCTGATACCAATCTGTAACACCCCGGATTTAAGCGAAATACGCCTGGGTGCAAAGTACAGATCACTCATAAGCTCGTAACACTATTAAAGTGGTAATAATAATATTTATTCCATTTCACAAGGTTGCAAGTACGCAATTTCTCATAATTGAAAACAAAACGAAAAACAATCCATCAGATATCACATAAGTCTTATTTAATATATCCTAAGGTATACTAATTGTCTTTGTCCTTAGCACATCATTGGATTAAACTACAACATGTTTAAAATAATATATTTTTGGTCAACACGTATGTTGGTGAGGTTTCATAAGTTGGTTTACATATAATATTGTGAGAGCTTATATCGATCTAGACCTTGTGATTACATCGATATTCATGTTGATTATAAGGCCCCGTTACCGGTAGCCCTACTTTCGTGTTGGATTTACTCATAAACACGGTTCTAAATATCAGAGTTAATTAAAACATTTACGCGGAATATAAAACTTTCATAAAACATTACATAATTCATAACTTGTCTCAAAACATCCTTTGTCTTTCAACATTAAAGCATTAAAATTAAAACATCATAAGTCTTCAGATGCCAGACTCTTGTTCAATGCCACGTGTCTCCTCAAGCAAGCCGCCTCATCCTACTCACCTGCGTGCATACTAAAAGTCAGCTACGCTGAGTGAGTTCTAGTTAGTCATACACTATACAATACACATAAACTTATATTCTTTCATTCATACTTTCATACTTTCATTCTTTCATACTTTCATTCTTTCTTTTGTATTAACTTACCTTCATATCTTACGTTATAAAGAGCATTACGCCCTACATTCCTCGAGTATTATTAGGGCTCGGTACCCTCCTTCCTCGAGTATTATTAGGGCTCGGTACCCTCCTTCCTCGAGTATTATTAGGGCTCGGTGCCCTCTTTCCACGAGTATTATTAGGGCTCGGTTTCCCTCTTTCCACGAGTATTATTAGGGCTCGGTTTCCCTCTTTCCACGAGTATTATTAGGGCTCGGTTTCCCTCTTTCCTCGAATATTAGTAGGGTTCGGTTCCCTAGTTCTCGAATATTAGTAGGGTTCGATTCCCTCTTCGTTACCATACAACCATACATCATACCTCGAGTATTATTAGGGCTCGGTACCCTTTTCGTAACCATACAACCATGCAACCGTCATTTCCTTCTTTTATTAACTTTATCACGTTCATACACATAAGCATACATATCATACTTACCTTACACATAGCGTTACAACCTGACAGTACGTGCAATATCCGAAGATCGTTCACGTACCGTCAAGCAATCATTCATACATATCATATCATTCACATAAGGCATACACTTACCTCTTAGGATAAGCGTATTAACAAACATATCAAGTATGCACACAGCCCCGAAAACATAACACATAAATGGGGCTAGAAACTCACCTGAACACGGTTACGTTCACCGTTAATCGTAATCCCTTTCTTCAGTTGTGCACGGCTGACTGTATAACAAGTATACGTATCAATTAACTATCACTTCTCATAATGTATTTCTATCTTTATATGACCCACAACGAACGGGGGTCCGGGGCAGCGGGGTCTAGGGGCGGCAGCCCCTAGCAGGTTCCAAGGGGCAGAGCCCCTGGCTGGGGTCGAGCTGCCAGGTCAGCTTGGAAAAATTTTATTTCCATTAACTGTCTTAACACATTTTTCATTAGATTTTAAATTCATTTTCTAAACGAACTTGACTTTAAGCGAAGTTAAACCTTAGGCGAACTTAGCTTTAGGCGAAGTTATCAGGCGAACTTGGCTTTAGGCGAAGTTAAACCTCAGGCGAACTTAGCTCTAGGCGAAGTTATCAGGCGAACATGGCTTTAGGCGAAGTTACCAGTTAGGCGAACTTGGCCGTAAGCGAAGTTATCAATTAGGCGAACTTGGCCTCAGGCGAAGTTATCGCTTTGAAGGCGAAGTTATCGCTTTGAAGGCGAAGTTGCCCAGTTGCAGGCGAAGTTGCCCAGATCAACCACGGCTTTGATTTCTGTCCAGCATTTTGGGCGATTTTAACACCCTTGTTATGGTTCGACATCACCCACTACGTTTCCCAACCATTTTCGGTCGTATATACGCTATAAAGCTCGGATCTTTAAAATTCAAAGATCAAGAATCATACCTTTTTGAGCTTGTTTGGATCTCGTTTACTTGTTATCACAACTAATCGCTCTCTCTCTCTCTCTCTCTCTCTCTCGGATCTGCCCGGTTCTTCCCTCGGTCGGCGGCGAAGTTGTGTGGTGTGTGTGTGTTTTGGAGTGTGTTAGAAAAGTGATAGAATTAAAGATATTTTTGGGTTTAGGGGGTATTTATATCCCTTAAATCCCATGGACCTATGGCCCATTATCATTTAACCCATCTCAATTAATCCAAGTCCATGATCCGCTCCTTACCCGATATTAATTAATTACGAGAATTCACTAAGCATAACTTCCTTTATTCAACATTATAAATTTTTGGATGTTACATTGATTCATATACGGTTAGGCTAGTTGATACGTTAATGAGTTGTGTGAGTGTTGAGATGGCAATTGGACAGAGTAACGAGAGGATTCAAAGATAAATCAGAACTGTTTTTATTAGAATAGATTACAGGGGATATATATATATATATGGGAGATGACCCTATTCGTTAAACTTAACTTAACGAATAGCTCATTCGTTACAATTACTTTAACGAATAAACATGCTTATTCGTTAGTACATTAAATGATAGCGAATGGCCCTCATTCGTTATCTCATTCATTAAACATGGTTAACAAATGAGCTTACATTTAGACGAATGTGTTACATTCGTTACGGAGTAACGAATGTAACTTACAATAGAGTGAATGGCCTTTTAACCATATTTACATTATAACCCCTATACTTTAATCTATTACATTAATAACCCTGATAAAGATCGAGACGTACAAAACATGTATCAACAAATATAAACACGTTTGTCGATTCACATGTCAAGAATGTAATATATTCAAACATAAGTAAATGGAATGCAACCAAGAATAGCGCCTCAACCTGGGGGAATGATAATAATACCACCATTCTCTACAACCGAAGACGAAGGATAGGTAGAGCAGGCACGTCCCGTCGGACCCTCCCACTTTGATGTTTGATGTTTGATGTACCAACCATAAAGCGATAAACACATTGCACATTATTCACATATAGTCATCATAAACACTATGAAAGAAATAGTATTAACATGTATGACATAGTTGCAAATCGGTTTGTAAACAAGGTCATGAAATAACGTGAAAACATGGTAACGTGCTACACCCCAAATAATTATAAAATATTAGAAAAAAGGGTTACAAAACTCACTTGATAAAACTAAGCGAACGAAAGATGAAATTAAGCGTTTAAGCAAGCTGAACCGGGTGAGTTCGGTTTGACGAGCGATCCTAGAAAATATTTTTAGGATCATTGTAGGATTCAAGAAAATAAACGAAAATGGAAGACTTTAGAAGATTCGGTTCATGGTTTAGTGTTTTAAACCTTTGAAAGCGACAATATATATTTACTCTATAATTGTATATTTTTAGAGTTTCCGAGTAAAGTTTATAAGTTGGTTAATTTTAATTATTCATAAAAAGTTGGGTTATAATATTTCTTAGTCATGTTATTAAGTCGGGCTTGTTCAAGAAAAAATCCCAAACGGGCCATAAAATGAGTTTAAGCGAGTGGCTTTTCAACTTTGGTAAAATAATATTTCATGAATAATAGATGAAAATAATTTGGTTTAAGATGTTGGATGTATATAAAATAACTAAACCAAACCGAATAAATACGTAAGCGAGTCAAGTTCGTTTTTGATGAACTAATACTAATTTTAAATTAATTTAGCCTAGTATTAAGTTCCAAACAACCAAAACTCGCAGAAAAATACAAACATGACATACCCGGAGGAAGAACTTAGATAATAAAAGAAGAAGTCTTGAACTTCATGGTTTGACTTTATGAAGTCAAAGTAGGTAAAAATCATCAAAATGAGAGAATAACAACCATCTTTTGTAAATTGAGTTGCGAGAAAATGAGAAAGAAAGAAGCTCTATTTATAAGTGAATAGATGATAACAAAGAATTAAATTTGGTCAAGACTTGTTAATGGACATGAATAACATTCAACACTTTTAAAATGATCATAAAAGTTTAGTTCAAAGATCTACTACTCTAATAAAATAATACCTCCTTTTGTCACTTGTCACTCTCTCAACCACCCTTACCTTTTTCCAACTCATTTACAAAATATGGTTTTTTTCTGGATCCCTTTTGGCTTATTACCCGGCCCAACATATTTTTTCGGATTTATATGTTTTCCATGACCCGCTTTATTTATTCTTTCAATAGAATGATAACCCTAGGTTACTCTCTGATTGTTTACATGCCAGAAGCAAAGAAATCCGGCGACCTACCACTCCATTTCGCAGGCGGCCCACATACTTCTCCTCAATATTCATCCAGCATTCGATTCATCTTGCTTGGATTCATCTGAAGCTGATACATCTTTTTTCTGACCTTGGAACGTTTTTTTGTCAAATTTTTCAAAGGAATTATAATGTGTTTAATATGATGACAAAGCTATATTAATACAATTATCATCGAAGCAATACAATAAAGCACTTTTGAGCATGCATTAAAAACTGACTTTGGTCAATTTTCTTCACTAAATATAAATTAATAGATTATTTCGGGTAAATATATTTTAGGGAAGAAATCAAGGGTTTAATATGGGAAAGCTATAATCACAATTTTTTTTAATCTGGTCAAATATATCATTTACTATGCTTAAATACCTGAAAATCCAAATTCTTTGATTATTTGGAAAGATGTACGGTGTTTCACGATGACCATAAACAAAAGCCAATGTTAATTATCTAGAGTTGGTTTGTACTTGAAAGAACCCGTGTTCTCAAATGGACAATTATACGCTGCCTTATCAAGAGTTACAAGCAGAAGTTGACTAAAGATATTTATTCTTGATAACAAGGTTATTGATCAATATAACCACAATTATAGTATAAAAGGAATTTTTTTGTTATTTATAAATTATTTGTGTAATGTTTGATTTGTACTTCATATAATTTTAATGTAATTATAATTGTATTAACAATATATGATAATTATGTTGTTTATTGTATTTTGCTTGATGTTTAAATTAAAATTCTCATCAATTCCCGTGTAATACGCGGGTCTCAAACTAGTAAGTAAAATATTTAAATAAGTTTATTATCATAAAAATAAGTTGAAACACCTTTGAAATCATTTAAAATGGTGTTAAAATGAGTTAATTGAAGATTAAACATGAAAACATATAGCATAAGACTTGAATAAAATGCAATTAACGTATAAAATACATAAAATGAAGTTTAGGATTAAAATCGTAAATATGGAATAATATTATTATAAGTTAAAAGTAGAGTTTACTAAATACGAAAATTCGAAAGCTTAAAACGGGTCAGGTTTCAGGTTTGAAATTTAACGAATGTTACATCCGAGCTTCTTTGTTTCTTTTCTGAAGATGATTTCGCAAGTCGATTATCGGGATATTTTTATGCTATTTTGGCTTTATTACTAGGATATGCTTCTTTGTTTCCCATATCGTTGAATATGTGATTATGTAAGAAGCTATATGTTTCCCGTTTTAGAGCTTCAAACTTCCAAGCTGCAAGTTTATCTGTAAAGCTGTTAAAGCTATCAGGTGACAGCTAGGATGATAGTGACTTAAAACACTTTTTCTGGCATGAATAGTTATGAGGTTGACATATCATTTTTGTGAAAAAGCATGCATATGTCTTACATAAATTTTATCAACTCCCCTCTTTTTTCATATTATCATTTAAATGGTAAAAACTTACAATACTTGCCATTTTTTCATAGAAAGATGAATAATTTAATACAAAAATTGTTGTATACAAAATTTTTTGAAGGGATTTTTCACGTATTTAATTAACACATGGATGACAGTCTTTTATTTTAGTAAAGTTGAGTAATGCCATATTTTTATTGGAAACATAAAGTAAATGTTTCTACAAAATGATATGCTAGTGTACTATTGGTACTTGCCACCAAGAAAAGTTTTTATATATCAAGCCAAAGATTTATAAGTCCAAACAACCTATGGTTGTTCATGTATATATAAGAAAAAACTTTTTGGAGCTCTTTAATATTGAAAATAATTATCAAAGTGTAAGAAGCTAGGAACCTTTTGTGAAAGAGACCTTAAAAAAGTCGTCCTCCCCAACCATAAAGAGAAGAACTTAGAAATATTTGGAGCCGAACTACAAAAGAGTTTTATATTCTAAGTAGTGCTAGCCCCACGGTGGGCGCCACTTGTTGCTACAACAATGTAGCTAACAACAAGAGTATGGCTGGTGATGGTATGGACGCTTCCAGGGTCACCTTCCAGCTTGTACCTACAACATGAAAGAACTTGTTAGAAGGGGACTAGAGACCGAGGTCTCTAGACCACCCTCCGACGCTTAACATTAGTGATTTGTCCCATGAAAGTATATAAAGTAAATATAGACATGTATACTAGAGATAGAGAATGTAAGAGGAGATGATGGTCGAGACCCGACAGTTAGAGAGCAGCTGAGGTGATCTCAGGCTGCTTAACCGGTGACTGGTCGCTGGGGTTGGATTGAGATGATGATGTTGTGCCTCAGCAGCTCGTGGACTTAGCAACTCAGAGACCAAACAGCTCAGTGAATGATGATTACTCTTTAGAGAGGGAGATCTCTTGCTGGCGTATGCCATTTTCATATAAGCTTTGCTTAACTTTTATTTGTCTTGTTGTTACTTTTACTTTATGGCAGACACCATCTTTTGTCAGCTATGATTTTATCTGGCATTACTGTAGCAGGAGGTTCCTGTTCAACTTAGGAACCTTGCTGGGCAAGTGTCAAGCTTCTCGTCTGGAAGCTTATGTTTATTGCCTTCTTGTTCCTAAACTTCTCTGGCTTATATGCTTGTATTTGCTGTTCTTTTATTCTTAAGCTTCCCTAGTTTGTGGTAGGGGTACCCACGTCATCAAAAGACATACACCAACCAACACCGGCGTACATTACTACACTACACAACAAACACAAATCAAAATGCCTAGGCGTAACAACAAAGAAGCCTCTTCGTCTTCTTCTTCCACTAAACCTACACCAAAAAAACCTTCGTCTTCTTCTTCCACTAAACCTACACCAAAAAACCTACTGCATGGAGGTCTGGTCAAGCGTTACAACATATGCCGAAAGTGGGAAAGACTCTTAAATCTATTGATCTAGTCATTGCGGCTATGAAGCTACTGACAAGCTTGATTACTCTGCACACGTCACAGGTGGTACGTGTCAGGGTTAGCCAAATGATGCTGCTGAGGTTGTGGTCCAGAGTGCTGCCGCCGCCGGCAATAACAACAACAACATCATCATCAACAACTAGGTAGTTTCATAAAAAAAAATAGGTTTTATTAGGGTTTAGATTTAGTTTGAGTGTGTTTAGATTTAAAGTTAAATATATTCTCTAATTAATTGTGACCGGATGTCGCTTAGTTAGTATGTTGGAGAGAGAGAGAGGGACGGGAGATCCGAGTCACAATTGTTTTGGTTGGTGTAATTGACGACGAAGTAAATGATCATATTAATATAGTTGTGTTTGATTATCGTATATGTTGAGCAAAGCGGATTGGGTCAGGTTAGGTTGAATTTTGGGTCAAATGGGTCATTTTTTGGCAGCGATGCGACGAACGCTTATATTTTAGCCTCTTTTTAACTCTAAATCTTCATCTTTTTAAGCCGGTTTCTGGCTATGTTTGTCTGGTCCAAAACCAGACTAAAACTAGGACTGGATGGTTTTTAACTATAGCCATTAAGACTGAATGAACCAGGCAATCGGAAGCATGTCAGATGGTTTGGCATCTAGTTGGTTCAGTTTTTGTGATTTAGTTGAATGGTTCAGTCTAGATTAATGGTCTATTTATTTTATGTGGAGGAGTTGATGTTATTAGGAGGGTTATCGCATTCAAATCGTTCAATGGTCCACTTGGCGTTGGGGCTATAGGTTATTTGTAGAGAATATTGCAACCATTCTTCATTGTCAATTCATTAACCGCCTTTCCTTTCATCTATTTAGTGCTACCCGTCGAAGCAAACACATACATTATCTTTTCGGGTAGAGCGATTCTTATTAAGACGGTACTTGGAAGCTTACCAATATATTTCCTATCCCTCTTCAAAGCACTGACCAGTGGATTATGCATACACCTTGAAAGTATTAGAAAGAAATCTTCAGTGAGAAGGTATTGGCTCCAAAGCATCTTTCATATACTTTATTATGTCAGTGTTTTTTATGCTTATTATTGGCATCCGACCTCTTGCCAGTTAATAAAAGATGCATGTATATTATTAGAATAGTAGCATTGCACCTTAATTATCCTTTCGGAGGCTAAACTAACGGTGCAAATGGCTCGCTAGCTACTCGAGATCGGCTCGTGAAAAGGTCGATTCATCCGAGTTTAAATGAGCCCAAAGCCCGAGCTTCATTTATCGAGCTCGAGCTATCTCGTTAACCTAAACGAGTTTGACATTAATATAATTTTTATAATATGTCTTTAATAGGAATTTTACATATTTCCCCTTACTAAACACCATAAATTACATACTTCCCTAATCAACAAAATCAAATTACATATTTCCTCTTTTCCTAACAAATTACTCAATTACCATTATTTAATTAAAAAAATACAACCTTATATTAATAATTATAAAGTTAACCCACATCATATCATCATCTATCATCTTCTCCAACATTCTCACTTCTGGATAGCTTGATTTTGCGGTGACTTATCCGGTCACCTGACACACCCTAATTCTCACCTCCTACCTCCTCAACATCATCTCATCTAAATTCCGCTGTCTCACTCTACATAACCCCACCGACGACATCTATTACCGTGCGTCGCTCAAATATGGAAAACATGAGTTGTGGCGGTGGTGGTCGTCGGAGATGGATTGTGTAAGACCCCGAATCCCGGGAATCCCACAGTTGGTATTCATCCATCATACTTATAAAAATACTTAAACTTGAAAACCGTTCATTTCATTAAAATAACCAATTCAGAGTATAATTCATCGGAAAACATAAATAATAAAATAAGTTCCCAAAATCCAGGGGATATTGCCCAAAACCAATTTAATTATATTTTATAACCCTTTTATAAATAAAATGTTCAATAATAAAATCTTCCTTCCACGTATGCCCTTCACCGTCCAAGTAGCTTCGTGCACGTCCAAGCGATAAGGCATCCTCTTCCTAACCTGAAACTCACACTAACATGCACACAAAGTCAGCTTGAGCTGTGTGAGTTCAAGTTTTAATAAATAACATCAATAATAATAATCATAATAGTCATTCCCAAATGTTTTAAACTATAAAAGGGATACATCAGTTAGGCCATCATCTTCGACAAATAATCATCCTTATGTATATATACATATATAAACCTACATATAAACATCTTTATAAGTGCACCCTATATATATATATATATATATATATATATATATATATATATATATATATATATATATAAATATATATATATATATATAACATCCAAGTAATAACATCAGGGTCGAGCAAACGTATAACCCAAACACGTAACATCAGGGTCGAGCAAACGTACAACCCAAACACGTAACATCTCATCAACGTATGCAAACACAAAGTAAGCATACGTAACATCCGTAGTCGATACGACTACAACATCGCCAAATATATGCCATAAAATAATATATATATATATATATATACATACTATAACATCCCAAGGCCTACCATATACTAGCAAGCCTATATAAAATAGTTTAATCAAGTAAAATCACTTAGGTGTGTATGCTAGCCCAAAACTTAAAAAGAGTTAAAAAGGGCATCATGAACTCACCTGACACGAGACACGGATTCACCACGAGCTAGAGAATCCCTAAGTAATCCCAAGATTCAAACACCTGCCGGTTTACATGCAATCAATACTAACGACATCAAGATGACTCGTTTATCCTACGAGACATTCTAACGGGGTTCGGGTCACTTAAAGCCTCGACCTCATCAAACTAAATCACAACAGCCCCCGAGGCCTCACATTCACCAAAACGACCCTTAGACACTCCCGAGAATAAAGAATTCCCAAATTACCCCCGGAAGCACTAGGTGATACCGATACACGCGTTTAAGAGTCGTTTTGGCCATTAACATTCAACTCAGCCCCGTGTGGACCCAACATGATAAAATCACAGCCAACAAGTCCACACGACGCTACACGAGTCAAATGGGTCGGTAACTCGCAAGTACAACGCACCAACTACTCAATGAACGAAATTGCGCGTTGTACCGACTCGTTGGAGTAACCGACAACTAATTCAGCCCCATAACTTATAAAAATGATTTTTCAACAGCCCGTACATCAAACTAAATTTCCCCGAGCTGAATTGGTCGTTAATCACTTCAACCCTCGCGTTAAACGCATCCAACTACAATTCTAGTCAACCGAACACAATCTTTCAAACGATAACTAGTTGACCAATCTAACGAACACCAATGAACACGATACTTAAGTATGATTTACGAGACATACCTAGGAAGATTGTGGTACAAAAACTCACTTCAAACAGCCCCGACAAAAACACAATTGAACATCCACCGGTTAAGCCTAAAACGAACTTATCGATCAATAACAAGTAAAACGTGCAGATTTTAGCATGCGAAGATGCATTTAATTACATAGGATAACCTTTGAAATAAATTATTAAATTTTTACCAGACTTTAATAAATGTCTTAGGTTTATAAAAATATTTTTATTATATTTTTCTAGTGGACAGAAAAATTATAAAAATTCCTCCAACACATCAAGGTACTTGCAGCTATTTCAGTGCGCAACAAAATGGTTTTATTTTTATAAAATTCATTACCGAACAAAATTAAACGATTCCAATTGGGTTTGATTCTTAACTCAAAATATTAAGTTCCAGAAGTGGACCAACTAATTTGGACTTGTTGAAAAAGAGTTATGATGTTGGGAAGACATACCAGAGTCCGTCATCCCGCAGCAGCTTTGACATTCGATTTTATAAATTCATAAAAACCATTCAAATCTCGCCCAAAAATTACATATTATACATTTCTGGAAACTAGACTCAAAGTAGAACATAATGGAATCAAGAATCGATCAAAAACAATGGATTATCATTGCGTTACGGACCCTACAATAAACGTATACGAATCTGTCAGCAAATCTGTTATCATCAAAACTCAACCCTAACGTGTTCGATAACGGGTTTAATGGTGAAAAAGACTTGCATGAACGTTAGACTAACCTTTAATCGATGTTTTACGCTCACGACTTAGCCGGGAAAAGGAAAATCGCATGGGGGGGGGGGGTCTTGGGAGCTGCCGATCGGAAGTGGTGAAAGGGGTTAGGGTTAGGTTGTTTATGTTATAAACATTTTTCACATCTAGTCCCTCCAATTATAAAGAATTAACATTTTGGTTTAAAAGTTAAATGTTATAACATACCGGGATGGCGAGAGGGCTTCTGAGAAAGGTCGGTTAAACCCCGAGAATTATACATACTTTACAGGCTTTAATTCTTTTAAACCGGAAATTAACGGGTGTTACAGATTGAGCAAACCCGGTAAAACGAAACTGTGGTTAAACTTGCAAATCATTTGAACTTGCACTATGTGATTAGAAAATCGTTTGTTATATGATAGAATCAAGGCTAAATGCCTAAAATTCATGTTTTATGGGGGGGGGGGGGGTTCGAGAAGTTGGAGAAAAGAAAGATATGGTAAAGAAGATAACAAGGAAGAAGAAACCGATTGGTGCACAAAAATTGGTGTCATTTTTCTTTCATATAAGGGATAAAATTGTCCATTAATTTGTTAATTTTAGTTAAATGGATATATATATATATATGTGTGTAATATATGTGTTTAAGTGAGGGGAAATATGTAATTGAGTTTTATGGATTGGGAAAGTATGTAATTAAAGATCTTATGAAGTGGATATATGTAAATGCCCCTTACTAATTATTAACTAGTATTTAGGACCCGCGTTTTCCCGCGGGACCGCCGCTCTTTGACGTATTAAACGCTGAAAAAAGTTAACATCATTTATATTGAAACGTTGATAAAAACAAAGATGTCACAATGAAAATCCGAATATTATACAAAGCACATTCTTAAAGTTGTAAGAGAAAAAAATAACCTGTAAAAAAATCAAAACCTTGAAGCAGCTTTGAGGGTTTGTATGTGCGCTTCGATGCCTTGCACATTACGACAACACGTCTTTGTTTCGAATGAGTTTTACATCAAAACATAGATAAATATAAGTTTGTCGCGTCGTATATTATGAATTTAATAAAACATCAAAATTTATAAAGTTAGGAAAAAAAATAAATGAGAATGTGTCATTAAGAATCTTTAGGTAAACTTGAGGGGATGAGGTATAAAATTTGAGAGGTAAAAGGGTAACAATATTGTTAAAGTTTTGATACGTTGGTAACTTTTATCAAACTTTTATCAAACTCATACATGTAAACAAAGAGAAAATGCATTACAATATTGTACCTAATGCTTAATATTTTGTAAAAAACGAATAGTAAAATTGAAAGAAGATCACAATGGTAGTTGCTATTACTAATATAAATATGAATAATCCTAAAGCACGCGTAACATTGAAGACCACCTAAGGGATGATAAGTTAATATCATGCACAAAAAGCTTGTACGACATGTAATAAGTGTACCAACACAAATGAATAGTAGTATGCTCTTACAAAAGGAATCTACCAATTAATATATATAATAATTAATTTATATAATGCTATGATTTAAATGCCTAAATAATATGTAGTATGTTAAATATCAAATTAAATGAAAAAAATTATATAAAAACAGTTATAAACATATAAAATTTATTTAAAAAACATACGTTAGGTTCTTTTGGTTATTCTTTGTGTAAAGTTGGGAAATGGAGGGACGCGCTTGATATGGTTAAAAGAGGAAAGTTTGTTATTGATACCGTGTTGTATACAAGAATGATTGGCGGTTTGTGTGAGGGTTCGCATTTTGAAGAAGCTATGGAGTTTTTGAACCGAATGAGGTGTGATTCTTGTTATCCTAATGTTATTACTTATAGGACGTTGCTTTGTGGGTGTTTGAATAAAGGAAAGTTGGGTAGATGTAAGCGAATTCTTAGTATGATGATTGCCGAAGGGTGTTATCCGAGCCCTAAAATATATAATTCTTTAGTTCATGCTTTTTGTAAGTCGGGAGATTTTGCTTATGCTTATAAGTTGGTTAAAGATACGGGGAAATACGGTGTGCGGCCTACTTATGTAATTTACAACATTTTTATTGGTGGGATTTGTGGAAAGAACGAGATGCCGAGTACTGATAATTTGAATTTGGCCGAAATGGCTTATGGTCAAATGATAGTGGGTGGATTTGTGTTGAATAAAGTCAATGTTAGTAATTATGCTCAATGCCTTTGCGGGGCCGGGAAGTTTGAGAAAGCTTATAATGTTATTCAAGAAATGATGAAAAATGGTTTTGTACCCGATAACAGTACGTATAATAAAGTAATTAGCCTTTTGTCTGACGCCACTAAGTTTGAGAAGGCGTTTTGGTTATTTAAAGAAATGAAAAAGAATGGTGCTGTTCCAAACGTTCATACGTATACAATGTTGATTGATGCCTTTTGTAAAGCGGGATTGATTCCACAAGCGCGCATTTGGTTTGATGAAATGGTTGCAAACGGTTGTGCTCCAAATGTGGTCACTTATACTGCACTTATACATGCTTATCTTAAAGCTAATAAGATAACCGAAGCTAATGAGTTGTTTGAGGTGATGTTATCATGTGGTTGCTCTCCAAACGTTGTCACACTCACGGCTCTAATTGACGGTCATTGTAAAATCGGTCAAATCGAGAAAGCATTGCAAATCTACACAAGAATGAAGGGTCAAGAAGTCCCCGATGTGGATATGTACTTTAAAGGCTCAGAAAGCAACACGTGGGGCCCAAACGTTATAACATATGGAGCTTTGGTTGACGGTTTGTGTAAAGCACATAACGTTGACCAGGCGGTCAAACTTTTGGATGTGATGTCTAGTGAGGGTTGTGAACCTAATAATGTTGTGTATGATGCTCTTATTGATGGTTTGTTTAAAGACGGGAAGTTAGAGGAAGCGGAAGACGTGTATTTAAAAATGTGTGAAAAGGGATATAATCCAAATGTTTTCACTTACGGGGCTATGATTGATAAGATGTTTAAAGATAGTCGTTTGGATCTTGCTTCACGGGTATTATCGAAGATGCTTGAAGATTCTTGCCCGCTTAATGTTGTAATTTACACGGAAATGATTGACGGGCTTTGTAAAGTCAGGAAGACAGACGAAGCTTATCGCCTCATGGAAATGATGGAGACAAAAGGGTGTAAACCGAATGTTGTTACTTACACAGCTATGATTAATGGATTTGGAATGATAGGTAAGGTGGATAAAAGTCTTGAACTTTTTAAACAAATGAGTAGTAAAAAATGTGCACCAAATTATGTTACTTATAGTGTTTTGATTCATCATTGTTGTGCTTCGGGCCTATTGGATGAGGCCCATGGGCTTTTAGAAGAGATGAAAATGACGTATTGGCCCAAACATATGGCGGGCTATCGGAAGGTTATTGAAGGGTTTAATCGGGAGTTTTTGGTTAGCATTGGTTTGTTAGATAATATAAGTGAGTATGATTTTGTGCCGGTTATTCCAGTTTATAAACTTTTGGTTGATAGTTATAGAAAGTCTGGAAAGTTGGAACTGGCTTTGGAGTTGCTTAAAGAAATGGGTTCGATATCTTCTTCGGTTAATAAAAATTTATACTTTTCAATGATCGAGAGTCTTTTGGTTTCACATAGGGTAGAGAAAGCTTTTGAGTTATACGCAGATATGATAAGTAAAGGTGGTGTTCCTGAATTTAGTGTTTTGGTCAACCTGGTCAAAGGTCTTGTAGAAGTCAACCGATGGGAGGATGCAATGCAGTTGTCACACAGCCTTTGTTACACGGTACAAGTTTCTCTAATCGCGTGTTTGTTAATGTTTAAAAAGCTACAACTTTTGTTTCTAATTGACCAAAAGATTTGTCTTTTATGAACTGTTTAGGTTTCTTTTAGGTATTTAGTTGATGGTTAGTTCTAATGAGTATATTTAATATTTTTCTTTATTAAAAATTTGAAAATTTATGGTATGTGAACAGGATATACAGTGGGTTTCTTACAACCACGCAAACGATAAGTAGGAAAACTGACTTAACTCAGTAGGCAACATTTTGGCTCAAATGGCGATCCATGTCAGCATGATAGGAAGATGAAGCGATGCGCTTCTGAGGTTATATTCATCAGCGGGCTCCTCTTTCAGTTACGGTAAACATAACTGCAATCACATATTTGTTTCTTCTATTTTATAACGACCCGTGTCACCCGCCTGAAAACTTTATGACCGATGCTGACGTGGCATTGTTTATCGATGCGTGCAGAGGTGATGGCAACTATGACAGCAGATCTACCAGTATGAACTCCTCATTTATCTTGAAAAGGCACTTAAGTCTCACAGAAATATCTTCATCGTTGAATGATACCGGTTTAGTGAAGGGGCATATATGTAATTTCAGATCATTAGAATGACTGTGGTGGGACTCTGCAGCTGGTGTATATTATTTACAATTTACAGGGATTTAGGTATGGATGAATTAACTGTTTTACCCAGGGCAAAGTGGCTGGGAGAGGCGTACAGAGTGAGTTTTTAGCTTTTACACAGCGATACGAACATGACCCGTTTTAGAGAAGTTTTATGTTGTTGCATGTTAGTACTTTAAAGTTAATACAAATGTATATGAAATACATATTTTTTAAACTATATAACCTGATTCTCATATACTTGTGTATCATAATTCATAATATAAAAAAAACAATTTTGAAATTACTGATTTCTTCAATTATATGGTAGAGTGGTCTTGAGCTGAAGTAAGAGTAGGTGACCGGCTTTTACTCTTGTTGATCGTTGGGCAGCAATTGTTTGATGTATTTCTAAGTCGGAGTTGGGTTCGTAACTAATATTGTTTTTTAAGGGGTAAAATGGTCATTTAAAAAAAACTAACAACTTTCAAAGTTGACGGACATTTATTCCATGGGTGAAAGGTGTTGGTTGAGCGGAAAGTCGAGACCATAGCCGTAATTTCTTTAACGTAAGGACGGAAGCATTATGCAGGGGCGGACCTAGCCCTTCAGCAGGGGTAGCCTTTGCTAACCCTCAACTTTTCGTCGATAGTGTAAAAAATTGTTTTTTTGGGCAGGTTTTCGTATTTCGTTACCCCTGAAAAATTATGACGTTACCCCTATTTGTTTAAAGCTCAACCAATTTAAAAGTTCAATCAAAGAAAAGCCCAACCAAAGTTTAAAGCCCGAACCATTTAAAACTCATTAACCATTTTCAAAAATAATACTCGTTTGGAAATTGGAAATTAGACAGACATTAAACAGCGTTGCACCAGACACCACACTCGACACCATTTTGAGGTTGAGGTTTTTAATATGGTTTTGAATATGCAAATTTAAGAACATGAAAATAGTTTGTTAGAAAAATATGTATGGATTAAATCCTTTCAATTCATTTTCTAAGTTTGATATATCTAAGATAGTGTCATTTTATGATATGCGTCCGAATGATTTTAGTAATGAAGAAAGATGGTGTATTTCGAGTGATGATCTTACGACCTTTTATCACACTTTAAAGGAAGATTATAAATTTGCAAAAACGGGTGTAATGTGTGACCTTGCTTGTGTAATGGTCGAAACGGGAAAGCACACCACTTTTTCTTTAGTTTATCGAATATTAAAGCTAGCGTTGGTTTTACCGGTTGGTTGCAACCATTGAAAGATGTTTTTCTAAAATGAAACTTATCAAGACGGATTTGTGCAACCGAATGGGTGATGAGTATTTGAACAATGCTTTAATTTATGCGGTTGAAAGAGAAACGTTTGATAAAGTAAAAGAAGAGGATGTAATGTCTCGATTTCAAGCTTTCAAAAACCTAATAGGAGAAATTTGCACCCTATGTGTTTAAATTTATTTATTATTGTGTTTCTATACATCAAGGGCTATGAGGCAGGGTAGGGTGGTCGACCGATCCCGGCCCAACACCCGATAGGCCTGAATTTTTTTAATATATATATATATATATATATATATATATATATATATATATATTGAAAAAAATGTGTATTTTAATGTTTAAACCCTATTACTCACTAATTTAAGGGCCAATTTTTTTTCTCCTTTGGCCTAAAAAATTTTCACGATTCTCAGACACGGCCCTGGTTTACATTGTGTGAAATACGATAAAAAAAATTTTTTTGAACGTTACCCCTGAAATTGATGTCTAGATCCGCGCACTGGCATTATGATTTTATTAAATAAACGATGGTTTATTTTTCATTTCAAAAGTTTTATGGAGTTTGAACTCCTGAAATAAAAATATCAATTACTATTAATATAGTAAATCTACTTATATATATATATATATATGAAAACCCTAAAATCTTACGTGTCGCGATGTGGTCGCTACCCCATTTTATGGAAGCCACCAGATTACTAATTTTTAAATGGAAGTATCTCATTGATTTAACCAAAATTCATGGGTATGTATTTTACCAAAAGCAAATACTCTTAAATGGGTTATAACATCTCTTTAAATTAAAAATTAATCTTACCAATTATTTGATATGAAAATCCTATAAAATGGGGATATACTAAAATTTAATATTCAATTTAAAAAGAAAAAGATATTATTTATAATTAATAAACAATTTTATAGTAAAAAACATAAGCTGGTCATGGGTAACTAAATCCAGATAACTTTTAAACGGATTACAACATATCATTTATTTATGAAACATTTTCATCATCAAACCCTAAGTATATTATTAACTTTCTTACAATAAAGAAAATTAAAATCCAAAAAATAAATATTAAAAACGAAAAATGTAAAACAGTCATTCTCGCAAGCCATCATATTGCTTTATTTGTAAATGAAGGTTTCTCATGCATTTAACCCGAATTCACGGGTAAAGGTCTCACCAAACCCATATAGCTCTTAAACGGGTTATAACATCTCATTATATTAAAAATTAATCTAATCAAATATTTGATATAAAAATCCTATAAAATAGGGATATACTAAAAATTAATATCTTATTTTATTTAAAAAAATATTATTTAAAATTAAGAAACAATTTTATAATAAAGAAAATAAACGGGTAATGGGTATCACCAAACCCAGATAACTTTTAAACCGGATTATAACATATCTTATGAAACCATTTCATCATCAAACCTCAAGTATATTAATTATTAACTTTCTTACAATAAATAAAATTAAAATCCAAATATGCATATATAAATATTAAAAACGAATAATGAAAAATAACTCCCGTAATACAGGGGATAAAATCTAGTAATATATAAAAGAAATGATCAAATTCATGATATAAACTTATTATTAAGCCTTTTTGTATATTTTAATTTAAAATTTAAATGCAATAATTCTTTTGATTAATAGTCAAATGCAAATTACAACTAAAGAAAAACAAAACAAAAGAATATTAGTTTAAAAGGCGTTGGTCCATGACCCCATTCCTCTGCAATTTTCTTTTCACTTGATTTTCTTTTTCAGAAATTTCATTTTTAAATGAGATATGTTATTCGTATACTTTCTCAAAACTCACACATTCTATATACAATTGTATAGGGGTTATACAATCGTATGGAACCCCATTTGAAAGGGTGTGTGGATAACCGGAGCCTTTTAAATATAGAAAAGCTCCGCACCTAATAAATAGTCAAATTCATTCGTAATCAAGAAATCATAACATTAAAATCAAAACATACATGTCTCAAACTATATCAATTTCTATAGAAAAAGATAAAAGAAAGTTACAAATTCAAGTACCTAATACTCAAGAGAAATTAATATTCTCAGTGCTCCAATACCGAAAATACTTAATAGAAAAGAAAAAAAAAGTAAACAATACCACAAAAATTGTTTTCACCAACCACCCATACATGGGACCATATATGACGAAAACTTACTACCACTCAAAAGAATTGCTCCTACGAATATAAAACAATATTATCGATATGTATATTATATTATTAGCTTAAATACCCATATACAACACGAGTTGGTTAAAAGCCATACAATGTGAAATAGTTTAATCAAAGTCGTGAGGCAAGAATGAGATTCAATTAATTTTAATAGGCTACCGGTATTCTTGAATGCCATATTCTAAATCGAGAAATTTACAATTTTGTTCTTTTGAAGTATTCATATTACGGGATGAGTCCTTTTTAAAAATGAAATTCACTATTTATCTTTTATTTGCGTATTTGACTGTTTTTCTTGTTTTTAGTCATTTACACTAACGGTCATCCACTTTATATGTCAAGTCTCGTCATGTGAGATGCACATGAGGACGTTTTGGCCATTTTACTCTAAAATGTATATTATGGGAACTAACTGATATGGGAAATACGAAATAATGTTATATTCAATTTTATATATAACAAAATTTGATAAACATGCAAATGTAATAAAGTTCAAACCTTAAGTTTAATTTCAATAAATTTATTTAAATTGTGAGAGTGAATATGATGATGACTAGGGGTGAGCAATTCGCGGTTCCGAACCGCTAGAACCGGGAATCGGAATCGAACCGCTAGATCTAAACCGTATTATTGTATTTCGGGTCCGGGTCCGGTTCTTAAATTTGGCTGAAAACGGTTCCCGGTTCGGTTCCGGTTAGAACCGATGGTTCCGGTTATAGAACCGCTAGAACCGGGTTAGGTTTAAACTTTAAAGATTATATTTAAAATCCTATTTATTTACTAGGCTTTCGTACTTCCATGTACGGGCGACCATCCACGTTCTCACTTTCCCGGTTACATTAAATCCCTTACAACATCATAAACAATAATCATCTTCCACGGCCCTAAATCTGCTTTAAAAAATAATTGTTTTCTGAAATATTTTGAGTTATTCTAATCTATTTTCAATCTCATTCATAAAAATATAATATGTTGATATGATAATGCTTTATTTTGTGGGTTATCGCTTGTTTCTTACACCTTCTAATATTTCATATTTAGAATTTTAATTGAAAATTGGTTCTGGCAAGAACCGTTTACACAAGAACCGTTTAACTCGGTTTCGAACCGAACCGGAACCGTTAAAATACGGTTCAGTTCCGGTTCTTATATTTAGCATTTAACGGTTCCGGTTTGGTTCCGGTTCCGGTTCGGTTCTCGCGGTTCTTAATTGAAAATCGGTTCCGGTTCTTGCAAAATCTTAAACGGTTAAACGGAGGTAGTCATTTACGTTAAGTAAAATCTTAAATTGGTGACTAATCACTAGAATTTTTCTTTTATTAATTAGAAATGTGGCTAAAGCTACAAATAAATATTTGATGTATTAAATCACCATGTTAAGTCCCAATACCATGTAACCAACAAGTAACATTTTCCATCATGCAAGAAATGCATATATGAATATGACTTCAATGTTGTTGGTTTTAAAAGTTGATAAGTGAAAGAATTCGGTTATTGGTGTTTAAAATGCATGTGGACATGAAAAGCTTGTTTTAGGGGGTGTTTGGGATTCCTTATTTTAGCTCCTTATAGCTTATAACTTATGGGATACAAGTTATAAGGTGTTTGGAAAAGTTAGATTTTGTAAGTGTATAGGTATAAGTTACAATTTTATAACTTATAACTTATGCCTTAAATAAGTTATAAGGAGGTAAAATAAGGAATCCTGAACACCCCCTTAGTAACTACATAAACAAGTTTGAATGGTTTATTTTAATGCTTAGATGTTTTGTATTGATACATGTTGTTTATGAATGTTGGCTGTTTGCTTTTTAAATGCTTTTGTTGTTATTTGATTTTGGTGTTTTAGTTTTTTTTATTAAATATGAGTTTTTATTTAATATAACTCTTATAACTGTTTTGTTTGCTTTTGTTAATGTAATTTTAATGATCTTTACATCAGTGGCGGATCTATACATCAATTTTAGGGGTAACGTTCATTTTTTTTTTACCATATTTCATACGATATAAACTAGGGCCTTCGCTGAGAACCGTGAAAATTTTTTAGGCCAAAGGCGAAAAAAAACTGGCCCTTAAATTAGTTGTGTAATTAGGTTTAAACATTAAAAATACATATTTTTTAAAAATATATATAATTAAAAAATAAAAATTCAGGCCTATCGAGGTGTCGGGTCGGGATCGGTTGTGACATCCCTCGATTTCGGGTCAAATTGTATTTATTTTGTATTTGTTTTTATGTTGTAAACCGACCCGATTTTTATCCCGAACATTTCAAATATATAAAATATTGGATTTTATGTTACTAAATCATTCCCGCTTGTCTAATTTGAAAACCCCTTTTACGGATTCGAAAACGGACTTAAAACGCTCAAGATACATCAAAAACGAACTTCTGGACGCGAACCGACGTGCTGACCAGCAGCAGACCGGCAACTCCATCTTTTTTTTGTTTTTGTTTTGTGACTTGTCTTGACCCCTCTTGCATACAAACCTTGATATCACACCCCATGCTTGACCATTTCAACCCACCCTATATATGCACCTCTATCCCCTTCATTAATCCTTACTCATTCATCTCTTTCTCTTCCAATTCTCAAGCATTCAAAGGTGTTCTTCATATTTTTTTGGTAGTTTGACTTTCCAAAGTCAACTGACCATAGTCTTACATTATAATCAACTTGTTAACACTTATTTATACTTGAAGATTGTTATACAACATATATATAATAGCACCCTTTGTACCTTCGGTGGGCATTTCTCCGGTCTCGGTTGGTTAAGTGTCCGGCCCATAAGACAAAGCTACATGTAGGACTCGTAGAGTCCTTGATTATATATATTTTCCGCATCTAACCATCAAACTTGTTATACTTGTTTAACTTCTGCTCATCTTAGTTCTATTTTACATTTTGAGTTTCCATGGTTATGGGTTTGTAGAATCTAACCTCGGTCTTATCCTGAAACAAGATCCGAACCGGAAACCAAACTTTCGTTTAAAGGCTTTGTTGTTGACTTTTTGTATGTAAGACTTTGGTATTATTATTTATAAATTATTTTACAAGTTCTATGATGTTTGGACATGTGGTAACCATTCTTGGCCTTATTCCAAGATAAAAACCGAACTAAACCAAGTCTACTCGCTTAAGACACACAAGTGTGTTTTTAACCATTAAAGCTTATATATTTCTTTAAAAATACTTTATAAACTGATTTTAATTATTTTCACAAAGTACTCGGAATGTTGAATCCAACTTGATCTTATAACAAAGTTTGGACCGATTAAACCAAACACTCGCTTAACGGACATTGTTAGTTCTAAAACAATAGAACTACATACTTGGTTAAGTCTTTTTAAGATTTATTGAGTTATCTCATACATTTATTATTTTGGGAAAGTTGACTTTGGGTTTGGTCAAGTCACCAAGACCCGAACCGACCACCCGAACACTCGTTAAAACCAGTTTTAGTATATATATTATAAAGGGACTTGCTTTCTTGCATTTTTACCCACCATATTACTTAACATAGGTTGAGTAAAATTAAGGGCTAGATACTTTAACCCGGTTTCGAGCAAACTTACATTTTTAAAGGACTATTATTATAATTTCTTAAATATTTACATTTTAAACCTTAAACTTTAAATTGTTTACATTTCTTATCATTTATTTTCGTTTAAAGACTTCCTAGACAACTTTTCTAATACAAGACTTCTTCTCCTTTAGGCTTCGTTAATTAAACTCATCGTTCCGGTTAATCTCCAAATCATCAAATCTTTCAAGTTTATTACTTGAACGTGAGTACTTTCATCCCCCGTTTTCACTCTTTTATATTTTGGGGGTGACATTGCAAACTTATTCAAATCCAAATGATTTATACTTGAGTCTTAAACCACAAACTTTATTGTATACTTTACTTAAATAAATGCTCGATTTGGTGATTATATGCTTATATGCTTAAGTGCTAATGTGTTTACCGCTTTGGATGGTTGATTCATAAATCCGAGTATATCTGGCATCCCCTTATTGAAAGGTGTTGTTAATGTATTCGTATTAACGATTTCATACAAAATCCGGGTACATTTGGCATGCCCTTATAGAAATGTGTCGTTAATGTATTCTTATTAACGATTTCATTTATCTAAATTGTTGCTATTATTTATTGTTTTGTATACAAGTTGTGGAATTTCATATTATATATCTATTGTTCAAAAACTATGAAATTGCTCACCAACATTTGTGTTGACAAAATCTATTTATGCAATGTTACAGGTTTGACTTTAGGTTGACTTGAGAACTTGAAGAAAAAAACGTTATCGAGACTATTAGGATATTAGCAAAACGAACAATATATTATTTACTATGATTTGAATTCGGTTATTGTATGAACAAGTTATGTGACTCTTTGTGTTTTTATGAATTTAAATGAGTTGATTAAATACTGTCACTTAATAGTGTCGTGTGCGATGAACAATCAGTTGCGCCCCGACATTTCCGTCATGGTCGGGGTGTGACATCTATCGACCACCCGGCCATGCCTCATAGCCGCCCTTGATGTATAGAAACACGATAATAAATTAATTTAAACACATATGGTGCAAATATTCGGTTTTTGAAAGCTTGAAATCAAGACATTACATCCTCTGCTTTACTTTATCAAGCGTTTCTCTTTCGATCGCACAAATTAAAACATTGTTCAAATACTCATCACCCATTCGGTTGCACAAATCCATCTTGATAAGCTTCATTTTAGAAAAACATATTTCAATGGTTGCGGTTGCAACCGGTAAAACCAACGCTAGCTTCAATATTCGATAAACCAAAGGAAAAGTGGTGTGTTTTCCCGTTTCCACCATTACACGAGCAAGGTCACACATTATGCTCATTTTTGCAAATTTATTATCTTCCTTTAAAGTGTGATAAAAGGTTGTAAGATCATCACCCGAAATACACCATCTTTCTTCATTACTAAAATCATTCAGACGCATCTCATAAAATGACACTATCTTAGATATATCAAACTTATAAAATAAATCGCAAGGATTTAAACCAGACATATTTTCTAACAAACTAGTTGAGACCTCACCGAATCTATTTTCATGTTCTTGAATTTGCATATTCAAAATCATATTAAATACTTCAACCTCAAAATGGTGTCAAGTGGTGGTGTCGGGTGCAACGCCGTTTGATGTCTGGCTAGTTTCCAATTTCCGAACAATGAGTATTATTTTTGAAAAATGGTTAATGGGTTTTAATTGGTTTGGCCTTTAAACTTTGGTTGGGCTTTTATTTGCTTGAACTTTTAAATTGGTTAAGGTTTAAACAAATAGGGGCAACGTCATGTTTTTTCAGGGGTAACGAAATACGAAAACCTGCCCAAAAAACATAATTTTTTACACTATCGGCGAAAAGTTGAGGGATAACGGAGGTTACCCCTGCTAAAGAGCTAGGTCCGCCCCTGCTTCATATTCTACTCAAACAAACTACATTATACTGTAAAGTACAAACTCTTGCATTTACTATGTATAAAAATATGAAAGTGCCATTTTATAACGTTGAAAAATCTTCTCATGTGGTAATTTGAGCGAAGTAACGTAATATCTAATTTCTTTCTTCTCATAACATATACCGATAACTTAAAATTTGATGTATTGACATTTATTTTATCCGGCCCGTGTATTACACGGGCACGTAACCTAGTTACAACAATAAAATAAAATATGACAAACCATATAAAAACCATAAAGTAACCAAACGTCCAAATTTTCAAACGGAGTTCTATAACGTATATTTATATGACATCCTTACATAGATTATTGAGTATACATTTCAAACATTTCTTTTTGAACGACAACTTTCTTGTATTTAAGCTATTGTACTCTTTAAATTCAGAGAGCCCTGATGTCTTATTCAAGCCAGACTATGTTGTCTTAACCGGGCCCATGCTGGCTTCAGAGTTTGGCTTGGGCGTTCCCCCCGGAAAACCATACTATTGACTGCCACTTTCTAGTTGTTGTGCCTTCACAAGAGCAGAACTATCTGTCGTAACACACAGTGGGACGAAACTCGGGAGGAGGGGGGGCTCAGGTTTTGAATTGACAACGTTTTCACAAGGCCTAGCTTAAATCTTTCATTGCCAATATCCACCTAAAAGTGACACAAAATGATATTCGAACTTGAGTTTTCACTGGAGAACCAAGATCTCTTGTCTCTAGGAAGTATACATTTCAAATAACTGACTTTATTATCTACAACCTTTTGTAAGACCGTTAAATATCTTGAAGGTACGATAAAAGTTACTTTTTTAAAAATATGAGATCATTATAAATTTCAAATAGTTGTAAGAAAAAAAAAGGAAGAAAGAAAGTATCAAATAACGTTTTCCAGCATAAATTTTAATTACATCAATATTATCCTATTAGAAATTTATTAAAAACTGAGAGAATCAATGCGATGATGGCACAAAGAAAAAATTATGAAAACGAATGTGATCAGCTAAGAAAAAAATTGTGAAAACGAATGTGGTGGGTAAAAGTGTTATTCTTTTATATAAACTATTAAAAGATAAAGTCAATTATCAAAATTGTAACATACCTGATGTTATTAATAGTAAGAAACTAAATTAAAAAGATAAAATATTTAAAGATGGTGAACACACTACCAATCTACCGTAACAATTTTAACTTTTCACCAACAAACCATATATGGGGGCATTGGTAGGAGTGATATATAGACCATGTTACCCCTGGCTATATTAAAATTTTAATAGAGTTAATGATTTGGACATAAGTAGTAAGAAATGAGAAACCTCGATGTTTTTGTTTCAAAAATTAAAAAAAAAAATACTGAACTAAAGTTGCATAGTTAACCATATCTTAAAAACGACTTTGACACTTTACTCGTTAATAAATAAAGTCAATTATTAAATTTGTCAGAAGCTATTAACGGTAAGAAAAAAATGGGCAACTTCATGTAATAGTAACCAACTTTCAAAAGTGTTTCAATTAGTTCACTCAACTTTAAAAAGTATTCTGGTTAAGTCACTCAACATTCATGTTTGATTAAATTAAATGTTTTAACATGTTTTTTTAGCCTTTTTTTCTTTTTTGTTTCGTATAAAAAATCTTTTTATCTTTTTTTTTATGTTGACGCTGAGTGGCAATATAGATTTTATTTTTTATTTTTAAATTTTAATATAATTAACATTTTTTATTTTTATTTTTAAATTTAACTACATATATTGCAAATTCCAACCCTCACATCTAATCCTCCATTTTTTTCTTGACGCACAAACAAATCGGTAAGACTTGATTTAAAAATTTAATAACTTGATTTAAGTAACCTAATTACAACACTTTAAAAAGCATTATGAGATTTTTCCAAAAATAAAATATTTAAAGATAGTAAAGAGTAACACTACCGCAAAAATTGTTTTCACCTTTCACCAATAAACTTTAGTAGCACACAAAAGTTTCTTTTTGTTTGACGAAAACTTTGTAGCACACAAAAGATTTCCTCTTTTGAATATAAAACAATATAAAACACCACATTATGTATATTATATTATATATAAAGTATATATTATTTAATAGTATCTAATGGTCCAAGTTGGCATTGCCTCACTCTTCTTCCAAACCTCATCTCCTCCACACACACACACACACACACACCACCACCACCACCACCACCACCGCACCCATGGCGGCGTACATCTCACACTCACACACCCCCACTTTCCACTTTCCAACCACCCCACTCCGTACACTCCTCTCCTTCAAACCCAAATCATCATTCACACTCCTCTGTTCCCACCGTCCACACTACACCCCCAACCACATTCCAAACCCTAACTACGTCCGCATCTTCGACACCACTCTCCGCGACGGCGAGCAGTCCCCAGGCGCCACCATGACCACAAAAGAAAAACTCGACATCGCCCGTCAACTCTCCAAGCTCGGCGTCGACGTCATCGAAGCCGGCTTCCCGGCTTCCTCCCAAGCCGACTTGGAAGCCGTGAAGCTGATCGCACGTGAGGTTGGGAATGTGGCGACTGAGGAGGGTCACGTGCCGGTGATATGTGGTCTGTCTAGGTGTAATAAGAATGATATTGATAAGGCGTGGGAGGCGGTGAGGGAGGCCAAGTACCCGAGGGTGCATACGTTTATCGCGACGAGTGAGATTCATATGAAGTATAAGCTGAAGATGACTAAACAACAAGTGGTTGATAAGGCCAGGAGTATGGTGGAGTATGCTAGGAGTTTGGGGTGTGATGACGTCGAGTTTAGTCCTGAGGATGCTGGCAGGTACTACATTGTTAATATTATTAATCGGTTTCGGAATTAAGATCAATTATTATGAGTTTGCTCTAATTTGCTTTGATTGGTTATGATGTTTCGGAGTTTCGTTTGTTAGGGTTAGGGGTTTATGGTTTTGGGTGGAGGTTCATTGGCGAGCCGGCTTGAACGCGCTCATATGCAACTCGTTTTAGTAGCGTTGGAACCGGTTCATTGATCCGTAAATGTATATATATTTAGAGTTTAGCTTTTAAGGTTAGAGTTTAGTTTTTACGGTTTAACTTTTGGGTTTAGGATTTAGCTTTATTGTTCCAATAACGTGTTGTTCCGGACACTCAAACCGGCCCACGCCAGACCGTGCCAGACCCATCACGTGAGAGGTAAATCAGCCTCACTCAGCGGCAAGGCGATTGATGCTTAGGATCGGTTTCGAACCCATGACTTCTAGGTATTGTTCCGAATTTTACGCCCCCTTAATCAACTGAGCTACACGGCGGGGACTTAGGATTTTGCTTTAGGTATAGCCTTTAGGGTTTGTAGTTTAGTTTTTATGGTTTAACTTTCGGGTTTAGGATTTAGCTTTAGGGTATAGCCTTTAGGGTTTGTAGTTTAGTTTTTACGGTTTAATTTTCGGGTTTAGGACTTAGCTTTAAGGTATAGCTTTTAGGAGTAGAGTTTAGTATTTACTGTTTAACTTTCGGGTTTAGGATTTAGCTTTAGGGTATAGCCTTTAGGGTTTGCAGTTTAGTTTTTACGATTTAACTTTCGGGTTTAGGATTTAGCTTTAGGGTATAGCTTCTAGGGTTTATAGTTTAGATTTTAAGGTTTAGCTTAGCGTCTAGCCTTAGGGTTTAGCTTGAGGCTTCAATGAGCCTGTTTCAATGCCGTTGGAATGAGTTAAATTGGAGTTCGTTTGAGTGGGTTCCCAGTTTTGTAGTGCAAGTTCTGATGAAATATGGATTTGTGTTATGCGAATAGGTCAGAAAGGGAGTTTTTGTATGAGATATTGGGTGAGGTTATAAAAGCCGGTGCGACGACTCTTAATATTCCTGACACTGTTGGTTATAACTGGCCTCGTGAGTTCGGTCAACTCATTGCGGACATTAAAGCTAATACGCCGGGGATTGAGAATGTTATTATCTCTACTCATTGCCAGAATGATCTAGGACTTTCTACTGCCAATACTTTAGAGGTATGCGTGTGAATTGTTATTATTTTTTTTATTTTTTTCACATTTGCGTGCTGATATAGCATTATGTTAATCATAGGGTGCTTATAATGGTGCGAGACAATTAGAAGTAACAATAAACGGGATTGGAGAACGAGCTGGTAATGCCTCTTTAGAAGAGGTGGTGATGACGTTAAAATGTAAAGGGGAATTATTAGGCGGTTTATATACGGGGATCAATACAAAACATATTGTCATGGCTAGCAAGATGGTAAGTTTTAATATTTTCTGTTTGCGGGTTTGATGATTATACTGCTTAGTTTGAATATTATTGTTTAGGTGGAAGAATACAGTGGATTGCAGGTGCAGCCTCACAAGGCTATCGTTGGTGCTAATGCATTTGCTCATGAAAGTGGAATCCATCAAGATGGAATGTTGAAGAATAAAAGTACATATGAAATCATGTCTCCTGAAGATATCGGACTTTATAGATCTAATGAATCTGGTCTTACACTTGGAAAGCTTAGGTATTGTTGTGAATTACAGCATTTGGTTTTTGAATATACATAAGTCTAATGATTTTCAAATTTTGTTATACAGTGGACGCCATGCTTTGAAATCTAAACTTCTCGAGGTAGAGTGTAATATACTAATATGTAATATTACTCATTGATTTTCAAAGTTCATTGCTCGATAAACTTATTTTATGTTTTTTTTGTTCAGCTCGGTTATGACATTGACGGGAACGAACTTAATGATCTTTTTTGGCGGTTTAAATCTGTTGCTGAACTGAAAAAGGTTATTACTGATGATGATTTGATAGCATTGGTTTCAGACGAGGTTTTCCAGCCTAAAGTTGTTTGGAAATTTGGAGATGTACAGGTATGTATGCGGGCCCACATGCACGCGTATCGTTTATATTTTTCAAACTAATTGAATCTGATTATAATTTACAGGTTACATGTGGGACTTTAGGTCTATCTACAGCGACAGTTAAGTTAACAGATGATGATGGGAAAGAACACATTGCTTGTTCTACTGGAACAGGACCGGTTGATGCAGCTTATAAGGCGGTTGATCTTATTGTGAAGGTTTAAATTATTAAATTTTACTTTCTTATTGTTACACATCCAAACTATCTGAATGCATCTGATTCTAGCATATGTTTTACAGTCACATATTAAACTTCTGGAGTACTCGATGTCTGCCGTTACAGCTGGCATTGACGCGATTGCCAGCACGCGTGTGGTGATTGCTGCAGAAAACGACCACACGACAACTCATGCATCTGGAGAACAGGTTGCAAGAACGTATAGGTATATAAATACATGTTTTTTTAGCAATGTGCTATGTGGTCCTAAAGTTTTTTATGATTCTTAAAGAGGTTCATTTTGTTGGTTAGGTAAGAAGTTAGGTACTATGTACTACAAAAAATAATTGCCATAAATAGATGTAGGTACTTTAGGGGTGTCAATACTCAATAGTTTCGGTTGAATTGTTGTGTCAAATGCATATACCATAACATCCAGACACACTTAAAAATGTGTAACCTGAACGCTGCAGTTTTAGTAATATGTTTAAACGAGTTGGATGGAGGGTTGTAATAGATTGGTTAAATAGGTGAGCCGGTGCGTCTTCCTTCAGTTGCTTGTCATCGAAGGATGTTAGCCAAATCAGAAGGAAACTTGACACAACCGACAACCCAAAATCTGATTATTTTTGCATCATATCAGAATTTCCATTCCTAATTTACTTGTTTTAACAGCTGACTTATGTATGCTATTTATATGTGTTGGCAGTGGAACCGGTGCATCTATGGATATTGTGATCTCGAGTGTCAGGGCATATGTTGGTGCCATTAACAAGATGTTAGGATTAAAGAAGCTGTCAAATTGAAGCACAAGAGGTTATAAATTGGTACTCTTGTAGTAATTAAGGCTGGGATTGAAGGTTATTCTTTAATAATTGTGAAACAATTTTGATAACTTGAGTTGGTGCATTTTTCTGTCTTGATTTTATTTGTGTTTTAACTTTCACAAAATGCTTAGAAAATCCCTAAGTTGGTTTTTTTTGGGTGTGTAAAGCCACCTATGTACCAATGTTAGAAAAAGAAAATCATTTAAATAGCCATGAGTTATGCAACTCTACCGTCAAGTATCTACTTTTGTTTGTGTTGCAGACTATAACTATAATACCTATATAAGTGCGTGTGATGTGAAACTTTCACATATAAGCTTTCTGTTTGTGTCATCAGTGCATACTTTCACGACAAAGCAATACATTGTAACTTGTGTGGTACCTACAATGAAGGATACATTTGAGAAGGGTGCGGCGGTATATCAAAGTTTGTGTATTCTTGATACTTAAGAATTCTTTGAATCAAATTGTTTACTTCAAACAAACAAAGAAAGTTTAACATATCCATACGTTTTAAGCATATATCTAACTAAAAACAACGAAACTTTTCACTTACCAGTAAGTTTATTAACTATTTCATAAAGTCTTTTTTTCTCTCTAACTTTTTTAGGTGTTCCATTCATATGTATTATTTTTTATAAATGTTCATTTTGTTTTTAAAAAATCAAGACAAACGTATGAATCTTGTTTAGTAATAAGTGTTCTATTTTTTTTTCATTTAACTTGAAGTAGGCGACATAAAAGTGCCTAAACGGAATATTCCAAATGGTCCTTGGGGCTATGCTTCTTTTGTGTTTGGCTTTAGCAGCCTTATAAAGCATCTTCTGATTGAGAGAAAAACAGTAGTGGTCTGTAGAGTAATGTAAATTCTGCCTAACTTTTGAGCCCCTCATTTCCCTCTTTAAGAAATAACATAAGATATTGTACATTGAGATAAAAAGGTATCGATGATTGTAGTATTTTCTTAATAACCTTTTTAGCATCTTAAATTTTACTTTACCTTGCTTTACATGAATTGAACAACACCATCACATTTGTAAGATGACAAATATCATACCATTAGATTGCTAGGTCATAGGTCGATGATTACAATGTATATCATATGTTAATAATATACCGTATGCATAGATAATGAATAATAAGTATTCGCATTGTATATATTGATGATTAATAATAAAGTGAATTAATTTATTAATGGCTATATAAACAGTGAACCAATGGTTAGCATTCCTTCCATTTATGCCTTTACATTTCGAGATCTTTTGACACCACGCCAAAATGTGCATTTACACGAGGAAGCGGTTCATGCAATAATTGTAGCAACATGTTGGTGCATTTTTTAATGAGTTACATTATATTACACTAAGTCATATTAGATGCTAATGAATTATGGTTGATGGTGCATCATTCAGTTCACCGTTATAGCTCTTATTATGACATGACCTACTAGCACGATATGACTCGATACAAAGTTAAATAAGCTAGAGCGGTCATAAACCATAACTCATCTAAACAACATATATTCAGCTGATTCTGTTGGGTTAATAAATCTACATAAAGAAGCAATTTCAAAGGGCATGATACAAAAAATCAAAAATCATGATGATTTGATCTTCAAGATGACTTTTAATTTTGAAGTTGAACACTAATAGCACTTTGTTTATATTATATTTTAATCAATGAATTGAGGAATCAAAGTGGACATCACATCAACACATGTGAAAATTTTTATTAAAAGATATAAAAAACTTGCATTATTTTCTACAAGAAAAAAGAACAGAGCATAACAAACTATAAGTCAGCCTATCAACTAAGGCTGAGGGGTGTGGGGGGCGCGAGAGGGGGCGTGAGTGGGGGCGCCAGCCAATAATATTGTGACGTGTGGCAGAGAGAGAAACTTGATAAGATGGGTGTTGGTAGTGGTGATAGCGCCCCGGGCCATGGTGTGGAGGGGCGCGAGAGGGGGCGCGAGCGGTTTATTTTTTTATTTTTTTATAAATGTATTAAAAAAACGTATTATTAAAAAAACAAGAAATTATTTAAAAAAACACACATTAATTAAAAAAACACATTAATATATAAAAAAAAATTAAAGTACTAAAGAAAAACATTATTCTTATTATTCGGCTTCGTCTTCTTCGATCAACCTCTTCCGGATACGTTCCTTTTGTTTTTCCATCAGCATTTGGTCGACCGGATTTAGGTGGCTGAAGTCTCTTGCAAGGAAGTCCAAATCTCTCATTCTTTTTTTTTCCTTTTTGTCAATAGAGACCACCTCCATGGTTTTGTTGAATTTATTGAGGGATTCAACAAGATCGTTGATGTTTACGGCTTCCCCCTCAGCCGGTTTTTTCCCCCTGGCGTCCCTTCCCAATGGCCGCCTCCTCGGCGGTGAAGACGTTTCCTCCCCCGCAACGTTTAGGTCGAATCCAACCCGGCAATCCGACCCGGCGGAAGTGCTGTACGCTCCAGACGAACTAGTTTTAGTCCGTTTCGGCCCTACTTCCGCATCAAGGTCCGGCGCCACTAGCTCAACCCACTTGGAACACCTTCTCAACCTCTCCCACACCTTTACATCGTCCCACGTCTTCACCGTCCCATACCTCCGCAGGCACTCCTGCCTCCACTCTTCGACAGTGAAATTATAGACCGCTAAATCGTCACTGCCACTTGGTCTCATACGACCGGCGTTCCTGTTGAACAGATTAGCAAAATGCATAATAAATTTGTATGTCATTTAACTTTTTTATTTAACTTTTTTATTAAAAATCATTTTTAAAAACGTTAAAACAATTACCGCAACGCCGATCCTCAGAAGTGGCTATCCAAGCCCGACACAGGGCTTCCTTCTCATCCGATGACCACGGAGTGATTTTCCGTTTCGCCCTTCCGGTCGAAACCGAACCCGACCCGTCCGTTGCAACTTGTTTTTTCCGGTGGACGCGTCTTCTTTGTCCCGCAGCTTCACCTTCTGGTTCTGGTTCTTGTGTCTCCGGAACTACAAAGTTAGGAGACGGTTGTATGTTGGATGGTTGAAAGCCGGATGGTTGTTGCGACCCCGAATAAAACATCGGTTGGTCCGGTGCCGATCATAAATCGTCGTAACTGTAATCTGATTCTAGGTTTGGGTACCAATTTCCAGCCATGTTTTTAAAAAAAGGTTTGGAATATGGGGTGATTTCGGGTTTTGGGTGTGGTATGTGAGAATGGTTTTGGGTGTGGTATGTGAGAATGGTTTTGGGTGTGGATATATGTGATATATATTGTGATATATATAGAGGAAAAATTTTTTTTTTTTTTTATTCACATTTAAGCCTCCAACGGCTCTTTCACCATTCCCCAAGCACCCTCACGCGCAACAGCTCCCGCGAGCCCCCTGGCGCCTGCATCGTTTTCCGCTCTCGCGCCCCTCTCGCGCCCCTATCGCGCCTCGGTGGTGTGGTGCTCGCGCCCCGGGGCGCGTTCGTCTGGCCTCTTGCGCCCTTCCTAGCGCTCCACACCCCTCAGCCTAAGACTTATTCAAGTAAAAAACTCTTAATCTAAAATATAAAGTTTAATAACAAGCATTTCACATAATGCATTTTAACCTCCCATAATAAACCAACGCTAAGTTGCAGCGATTCGAGTCCTGCTTAGCCGCTTGCGCCTTGCTCTCGGAAACAAAAGCTGTTGGATCTGTTTCTCTGCCGCTGTTTCTGATGTTGCCTGCAAAAATTAAACAGAAAAATAACATTTAATTACATGAGCATGCTTAAATGCAACTTACTTTTAAATTTTAGTCACAATCTTTATTTATAATTTGTTATTACCATGGGCATAATACTATTTTGGTTTATGGCACAAGATTGTAATTTACTTTCATTTTCTTATATCATTACATGTAAGAAAAACAATGTTTTTCCTTTTATGTAACATATTTAAAATTTTTATAATGTGGAAATAATTACCCAAATCTTGAAGGGAAAACGATGCGTTCGGACTTCAAGCCCGGTGAAAACCCTAACATCAATGCCAAGACTATCAACACCAATTATATTCGCTTCCTGTGAAGTAAAAAAAAAAAAGAAAAACTATATATTAAATAAAAAGTTTACTAAAATATATATTATAATTGACAAATAAATAAGTGTATACCTCAACATAAAATCCATTCTTTTTGCACAAAGATTTAAGAGCAAGATTACAGTCCATTGTATCGTCACCAAAGTGTGCAATTATATCGGGAATCGAGTGTACAAGAATATCCGGCTTGGCGTCTCTGAAATCTTGCAAATTTATTGCTGACTGTACAAACAAATAAATTAGTTGCAATTATAATAAAAATACCACTCAATAGTGACAAAACCATAAATCTTTTAGACCAAAAATGTATCGTTTCATGGTAAAAAAAAAAAGTATACTTGCCTGAACACCATAGACGGAGAACAACTCCACTCTCATAATTTCCAATCTGTAAAAAATTGATGCACTGTAGTTTGTGTCTTCATCTGCAAGTTGGAAAATTATAAAGTTTTAATATAGTTAGAATATTTTAAGATGAAATGATTAAAAGGACCTTTTTTTTTTGTAAAAAGTGGATACAATTTGTGAATGGAAATAAAAGTTTCTCTAATTAAATAAATTTATTTTCTTGTAGATGTTATAGGTGTGTGCATAAAACCAAAAAACCCGATCAGTAACCATAATAACCAAACCCAAACAAAAACCAATAGTTTAGTTTTATGTTTTCCTAAAACCTGAATTTCCGGTTCAGTTTTGCGTGTAATTAAAACCAAACCAAATTTTTGGATTTTCATTTTTAATTTTGCATGTTAAGTAATTTATAAGAATTTAATAAATTGTGTAACCCAAATATTTTTAATAAGTAACGTAACTCAAAATATTTAAGCCTAACTGAATAAAAATCAATTACATTAATTAACAAAGAGATTTAGGCCCAAATTCATTATTTTGGGCCAATGTTTTAGCCCAAAATTGCAAGCCCAAATAGTAGAACAAAAAAAAAGACGAAACCGAATTGTTTTAAAAAACTAAAAAGCCGATTTTTGGTTTTTGGTTCAGTTTGGGCCCAAAACAAACCCATGCACACACCTAGCAGATAATCAGTTTTTGTTGCAGCTTGTATGGAACTGATTATCTGAAAAATGATTATCTAACCCCTAAATGATCATTATAAAAAGGGCAAGAATCTTGACTTAAAGTCAAAACCTTTCCAATTTTGGTCATAGCCGTCACCGTCTTCAATACTGAATAACCGCCTTTTATATAATTCTTCATCAACATAAGCAGGACTTAAACATCCCAAAACCGAAACCCCTTTTATATAATTAGTGAATGCTTTATGTAACCTTAACTCGTATTTAATATCGCTGCGAAAGAATTAAAGAAAAGAACCTCAATAGTTGTCTTTGCGGTCTCTGCACCCGTCAGTTTGGTTTCACGAACTCTTTTCGAATTTTTAAGTTCTTCAAGTTGATGATATCCATTATTTGGAACATAATTAGAAGATTCCGGGACAGAGTCTGGATAATCCGCAGCAACTGAAACCTTTGACAGGGAATTTTTTTGACCCTTAGGCCACCATTTAATTTGAGTGTCCCCAAGAAACGGATTCTTGCATTTAAACCTGTATAAAAATATGCAAAAGATTTAGATAAAATTCATTTAACCAATTCAGATTATACCTTGATTCTGAATTATCAGAAGATCTCATCCAGTTGTTACTAGTGATTCCATATGATGTGGAGCAACAAATGCCTTCAGAATGACAAGAACCGCACCATGGACCTAAAAATCAACCAAAGTTGAAAACTAAGCACAATAATGTGACATCAAGAATCATATAAAACACGATTTTAGCTTATTGTATAGTGCAAATTTGGTGGACTGACTTTAAACAAATGCTGGTAGACGTAAAGTATCAACATTTACCACACAAGTTCTCATTTTTAGCAACAATTACTCAAATTCAGCAGGCTATCTAGCTTAGCATGTTTCTTTTTTCATATATAGGTTATGTGTAGAAAATATATCCTACAAATTATTTTCACAGGTGTTGGTCTATAAATGTAACATCCTAAAATTTATAATGTTGAATAAAGAAAGTTACGTTTAGTGATTTCCGCGTTATTAATTAATTAATATCGAGTAAAGAACGGATCATGGATTTAGATTAATTGAGATGGGTTAAATGAGAATGGGCTTTAAGGGATATAAATATCCCCTAAACCAACCTAAAACCCTAAACCCTCATTTCATTTCCATCATAATCTCTACACACTCCAAAACACACACACACCACACACCGCCATATACGGCCGGCGGCCGAGGGAGAGAAACGAGCAAGATCCGAGAGAGAGTAAACGATTAGTTGTGATTAAACAAGTTAAACGAGATCCAAACGAGCACAAAAGGTATGTTCTTGACCTTTAAAGTTTATGTTTTATTGAATGTCCTTAAGCTTAAAGATCCAAGCTTTATAGTATATACGGGATATATATACGAACGAAATGGTTAGGGAACGTTAGTGGGTGATGTCGAACCATAACAAGGGTATTAAAATCACCAAAATGCTTGATAAAAACCAAACCCGTAGCTGAACTGGGCAACTTCGCCTGCAAACTGATAACTTCGCCTGCAAACTGGTAACTTCGCCTGCAAAGCTTAACTTCGCCTTCAAAGCTTAACTTCGCCTACGGCCAAGTTCGCCTAGCTGGTAACTTCGCCTAAAGCTAAGTTCGCCTAAGGTTTAACTTCGCCTAAAGCTAAGTTCGCCTAAGGTTTAACTTCGCCTAAAGCTGAGTTCGCCTAAGGTTTAACTTCGCCTAAAGCTAAGTTCGCATAAGGTTTAACTTCGCCTAAAGCTAAGTTCGCCTAAGGTTTAACTTCGCCTAAAGTCAAGTTCGATTAGAAAATAAATTAAAAACCTAATGGAAAATGTGTTAAGACAGTTAATGTAAATAAAATTTTTCCAAGCTGACCTGGCAGCTCGACCCCAGCCAGGGGCTCTGCCCCTTGGACCCTGCTAGGGGCTGCCGCCCCTAGACCCCGCTGCCAGGGGCGCTGCCCCCGGACCCCCGTTCGTTGTGGGTTGTATAAAGATAGAAATACAACATGAGTAGTAGTAGTTAATTGATACATGTAAATATTATACAGTTAGCCGTGCACAGCTCAAGAAGGGAATAACGATTAACGGAGAGCGTAACAGGATTCAGGTGAGTTTCTAGCCCCATTTATGTGTTATGTTTTCGGGGCTGTGTGCATACTCGATGTGTTGTTAATACATTTATCCTAAGTGATAAGTGTATGCCATATGTGATATATGTGATGGATATGAATGATTGCTTGTCGGTACGCGAACGATCTTCGGATATTGCGCGTACTGTCAGGTCAAAAATAAAGGTACGAATATTATATATCGAAGATGTATGAACATTACAAATGAATACTTGTCGGGGCGTGAACGATCTTCGGATATTGCACGTATCGACAAGAGGTATGGTTGTTAATTGAATGATGTAAAGAACGCCTAGAGTGTTCTTATGCTATAATGTAATTATTGTACATGTGAAGTATGTGTATACAGGTACACGAATGGTATTTGAGTTCTACGTTCGACATAGTAAGTTAGGATGGCAAATCTCTCTAACTTTTGTCAGACATAGACTCGGCTGGTGATGGCGTAGTTAAGGACTGCGGGCCTTATACGTAATGTAGATGATAGATGTAAACGTAGATAGGGACGGTGGACCTTATACGTGTTACAGATCATAGACGACAACGTAGTTAAGGACTGCGGGCCTTATACGTAAAGTAGAGGATAGATGTAAACGTAGATAGGGACGGTGGGCCTTATACGTGTTACAGATAATAGACAACAACGTAGTTAAGGACTGCGGACCTTATACGTATTATAGATAGGCATCAGCATAGGAAAGGACTGTGGACCTTATACGTGTTGTATTTGTATTGTGGTAGCATAGGGGAGGACTGCGGACCTCGTACGTGCTATGGTTTAGGTTGCAACATAGGGAAGGACTGTGGACCTTGTACGTGTTGTGGATGTAGGATGGTATAGGGAAGGACTGCGGACCTTGCACGTACCATAAATGGTGAACATAGGTAAGGACTGCGGACCTTTTACGTGTTCACGACGTTGAGTACAGGTATAGACGGCGGACTATGAACGTACTCTCGGTAGACTGAGGTTAGTGATTGTAGATATGTATGTATGTATGGTAGTAAGTATGTATGTAGAACAGAAGGGTAACTAGTTAGGTATGGATATGTATCTTCGGATATGTATGTATGTGTATGTATTGTATGGCGTCCGATTAACTAGAACTCACTCAGCGTAGCTGACTTTTAGTATGCACGCAGGTGAGTAGAATGAGACAACTAGCTTGAGCGGGCACATGGTGGGCGAATAGGAGACTGGCATTTGAAGACTCAATATGTTTTAATGTAATTGACGTTTATTTTGAAAGACAAGAATGTTTAATTAAGGCAAGTTTTGGATTGTTGTAACGTTTCATGAAAGTTTTTATATTCCGCGAAAGTTTTAATGAACTCTGATTTGTAAGAACTGTGTTTATGAGTAAATCCGACGCTAAAGTAAGGCTACCGGGTTCGGGGCCTTACAATAAATAAATGAATTCTGTTTATATTTTTTAGAATTGGAAAAAAAAAAGAAACACTGTATTTCAATCCCACTAGTTTTTTAAGATAGAAAAAAGTAATGATTTATTTATCTTTCCTGCAAATCATTCAACGCCACATTTTCTTGATCTTCATAAAATTTGAAAGCCTTGATCAAATCAATAGATTATTCCATAAATCAAACAACTTGACCCAACAAATGAATTAGGGTTTCCTCTAAATCACATAGAAACACAATATTTGACAAATTAAACAAATAATCAGTAATCCTCTGCATTTCGTGTATTAGTGTATGATCCAATTGGTCAAAAGGATATCACACAAAACCAATTTGGAAACCAAAATGAAACTCAAGCAATCACTTTTTGTTATGCAAGCAAAGCTTTTGATTACACACATGCAGAAAACAAACAATCAAGAATCCATATAACAATAAATTGAAAGTGAGGTACTGCATCATGGACCATAAAATCAATCAAATTTTAAAATCAAGCATAATAATATGACATCAAGAATCATTTTCTTGATCTTCATAAAGTTGGAAGCTTTTTTACAAATCATGACATGGGAGTACCCTTTTACAAACAAATTTGTTTTCTTTATCACATAAATCAAACAACTTTACCCAAATTAGGGTTTCCTCTGTATCACATAAAAACACAAGATTTGACAAATTAAACAAATAATCAGTAACCTTCTGCATTACTTGTATTACTTGCATGATCTAATTGGTCAAAAGGGTATCACACAAAACCAATTTGGGAACCAAAATCAATCTCAATGATTCACCTTTTGTTATGCAAGCAAACCAATTGATTACACACATGCAGAAAACAAACAATCAAGAATATATACATATACATACATCAATAAATCAAGAGTCTCGGAATGTTTTTTGGAGTTACCAATGGAAACAAAGTGAGGTACTGCAATCACCATGAGTTAATTGATTGATATGGGTTTTTGTTAAAGTTTAAGGTTGAATCTTGCAGCAAATTTCATGATGAAAAGGTGCAGAAGAAAGAGGGATTTTGTTGGTGTAGAGAGAGATGAAAAGAAACAAGTCGTTGTCCAGCAATTTGTCAAGCCTGTGTGTGCAGTGCAGCTCTTATTATTAATTTATTATTATTATTAATCTACTTGAGTGACTAAAGTAAAGGCCCATTTTGATTGATGTACAATTGTACAACTCTATCTGCACAAGTACTCAACTTTTGATCCATGTAAGAATTTGGTTTTTTCCTATTAAGAAAAGTGGGTAATTACTGATTTTTATGTAAAGTTAGAAATAAAAATATCAACAATAGTGTCATTAATACTAATTAAGTCATTAGGGATTTGGTTAACCCGCGTTTCACAGCGTTGGATGAGCTTATGTTTATTTACGACAGTGTTGGATTATATTATGAGGACTAAGATAGTAAGATTGTATGCGTTTAATGTCAGCTAAAAAACAGATGTAAAAATGACAGGGAAAAAATTAAAAGTGAAATATAAAAAAAAGGAAATAAGAAAGAAAATTAAATAAATAAACGCCAAAATATATTAGAAAATAGGGTTACTTAACTTGTATTGTAAACAAAAAGGTTAACTGAAATAAAACAAATATAAACTAAAAAATACAAAACTTGTACCCTAGGTCTACCCATTGATGATTTGTTTTCATACACCCTATCTTGTAAGCAAGCATATACATTTTTTTTAAATTGCAATTTACATAAAAGTAAAATGAAAGTTTGATATATTAAAGTCATTTTGTAGAAAGTACATTAAGTTAGTTTATCCCCTAGTATGTATGAAAACTAGAGCTCATAATTTTTTTCCAGAAAAAAAAATCATTAATACAGCTTTATATATTAAAGTCACTGAGTTTGTCAAAAGTATGCAAAGTTAGATTACTTTGTGCAATTTAAACAAATATATGGAGTTTATTATAAAAAAGCAGTTTTTATGTGTGAACTTTTTATAAGTCGAGAAACTCTAAATATTAAAATTAGAATGACAATGTTTTTCAAAAAAAGCAAGAGCTTGTAACATTATTAATTGATTTTTATCAATATATGATATTTTCTTATAATAAAACACTCACACTAAAACCTTAAATACCATATTCCAATACATATACTTGACAGGCCGTCACTCTCTCTTTTTCATATCCTCCCCCTAGATGTCAAACGTGACAAAACACCTCCATTGATTATGCTTAAGTCGTTGATCGCAAAATCTTCTCACACGCGTAGTTCAAAACAAGTGTGTGATACAAATTCATATACCAAAACAAGCTTGACTAGCCAAGCATAGCATGATAAGATTTCACTCTTTGATCTTCAATTCCGAAGATGTATGATCTGAAATATACATCACATTAAATTATACCAAGTGAATACATAAAGATTTTTGTTTCATATCCAATGCAAAAAAAAAAAAAAATAAATATGTTTTCACTCGTCCTTTAAAAAACACTTATTTTCTCTCCAACGTTATATTCTTACTAAAAACACACTTATTTCCAGTTTTCCTTTCAATGTCATAAAAAAAATGATATAGAAGCGAACCCGCCCCAATTCTCACCCCCATTTGTTTCTTACAGACACAGGCTCCGACGCCCATCTATCCCACAGATGCTCCACATCGACACATGTATGTCCACAATCCACATCTGTTTCTTCCGGACACAGGGCTCCAACGCCCATCTGTCCCACAGATGCTCCACATCGACACACATATGTCCACGTTGGTTATGTTTACGCTTTTAAACTAGCTACACCCTTGATCACGTACTCGATAGTTATCATATCTTGAAAATTTTAAAACAATAAAACTAATAAACCAAGAAATAACGAAAGAAAAGTGAGTCCTCCCTTATATTTATTAACAAACAATACATGTCTCAACAAATAACATAACACAAAACTGTTCTATAAGGCAACCTGAGAATGGTCATGTCCTCCATTGTATACAAACTTCACATTTCACAACACCTACAATATTACACCATACAATCATACATTAAACTGAAGTTTATCGTCACAATTAATCTTTCAGGCCAAAACAATACGCGGTTGAATCATGCCTTTGTACATATCTCTGTGTAAGATCACTCTTTTCCCCTTCTATTCGGTTCCTACCACCACGTTGACCAGAAAGACTTTTACCTGTAACCGCCATACGGCTGTTGACCATAACCATAACCACCGCCACGACCCATCATCGGGTTGTAAGTTCCAGGTTGTTGCATCTGGAATTGGCCCATGGGCTGGTTCATGGCTCCGTAACCTCCTCCATAGCCCGAGGCTGCACCCGGCCCCGCCATGCTGGGACCCATCATGGGGTTCAGTTGCGGCCTGAGTGCGCCCACACCAGCTCGTCCAATTCCAGAACCGGAGCCCATGGCCTTGCCCATGGTTGTGTTAGATGTTACCGCAGCTGCACTTGGTTTCTCCATTCTTTTGTCCTTCCTGTTCAAGGCTTCAAAGTCAACCCCGATATCAGATAACGGGTTTGTTTTAGCTGCGCATGTAAAAACATTGGTTAGTATTATCAATGTGACAAAAGAATATATAAATTTGGATAAACCATGAAGCAACTTACATCCAGCTATATTCAGATTAACAAGCCCGCGGTTCAACGTATCAGCCCAAACGGTGGATTTAGTCTCGAATCTGGCAGGTTCTTGAGAAGCTAATACCATAGCACCGGTTGAGGCGTTTAGGGCAGGCCCAGACTGAACTGGTGGCTGTTGATAGACAGTTGAAGTGGTGGTAGGTTGAGCCACAGATGCAACCAGGGTCGCAGAACCCTGATATGCAGGTTGACCATTGGAGCCAGGATAACTGGTGCCCATTTGAGATGGATAACCGGGCTGTGACATGTATTGACCACCTTGAGGTTGAAAACCAGGTTGTGACATAAATTGACCACCTTGAGGTGGAAAGCCCGGCTGTGGCATGGGTTGACTGGCCTGTTGACCAGGGAAAGTTGACTGAAATGAGGTCTGGTTCTGTTGACCCGGGAAACTTGTTTGTGATGGGAGTTGAGCCGGTGGAGCTTGAAAACCAGTCTGTGAAGGTCCAGATGGCGGGAGGATATCTGCAAGAAAATCAGTAGTCGGGTCAAACCCTCCATGCCCAGTATTATTCACTGGATCTGGTGTCGGGGCGGTTGATTGTGGTGGTTCAACACTGACGGTAGTTGTTGATTGGGGCGGGGCTGAAAACCCATTGGTAGATGGAGCAGCTCTAAACGGGCCGTCACCAAATGGATCATCAAAGGGCTGCATAGAAAACACAACAAAGAAGTATTCAGGCATTCATTGATAAAAACTAAAAAGGGTATTTTAGGTATTTGTGTTTGGCTGGTTGTGAAGCACACCTGGGCAGGGCCACTGGATGCTGACGATGCAGCCACAAAGGTTTGACCAGGAGCATCAGGTTCAGAAGTTGGAAGCGTAACAGGAACGAGAGCCAATGAATTCAAGGAGAACGGGTCTGATGAAGAACCGAAGAGATCAGTTTCAGTACTGCCCGATGTTGGTGGGGGCGGGGCCGCTGTTTTTCATGCCAAAATTATAAGTTTAAATTCATGCATATCAAATCATTAAGTATAATGAAAATGTTATAAGTGGAACTAAAAAAATAGCTTTTTTTTACATGGAAATGAACCTAATGACCCACGGGGATCAAATTCATCAAACCCGTTAGTTTCATCTTTTGGGGCAGAAACAGGTACAGTCGGTGCAGCGGCTACTGGCGGTGGAGCAACTGCAGGAGCCGCCGGAGGGCCGCTAGGAACTGTAGTTTCTTGACTAGTAGTTACGGTTGGTGGAGATACAGGTTTCGTCTCTGCATCCCTTCAAATGTTGAAAAAAGAGTCAGACTAGTAAGTCAAAATTTAAATTACTCATCATCACCAATGATCTATTACTAAATGACATTGGCTTTGGCCCGTTCAAAAGTAAACGGGTCAAAATTGCCACCACAATTTATACCTCTCGTTATAATTGGGGCTACGACCGTCAGCCACAGCATCTTCATAACTAGGAGGCACGCCAAGATTTTGTTCAGGAGACTTTTGCTCAAACTGCCTGCTCAAACATAAAAATAAAATAATACAATAACTATACTAAAATATGGGCCTAATTTATAGTGCTGTTAATATATAAATAACTATATTACCTTCCATCGTGAGATTGATCATCACCATAACCCCGTTCTCTATCTCTATCAGCGCTTCTACTTCTTCGGTCGTAACTGTCACCATCAACACTTCTTCTACCTCGGTAATCATCATCCCTATATTGGTCTTGACCGTAACGTTCTTCACCGTAGCGATACCCGTCCCTTTCTAGCCCGTACCCATTTCCGTTTCGGTAGTCGTCTCTACTTCCATAACGACCTTCATATCGATCATCATCATAACCTCCTGCGCCACGGTACGATCCGGGCCTGTATTTCGAGCTTCCTGATGTGTTGTGAAACCTGATTAACAAGTTAAGTTAAAATCACATGTCTTCTTGTTAGGGGTGAGCATAAACCGAGTAAGACCCGCAAGAGCCATCAAACTTGAACCCTTGAAACCCGTTTATAGTTAAATAGGGTCGGTTCCTGGGTATAGCCTGGGTCCAGCAACGGGTCTGAAGGAAGACCCACGAACCTGTTTGTATTTCAAATCAATTATCCAACCTAGTTGATTTATTGTTTAATTTTGTAATTTTCTTTATGACTCGATATCAAACAAACGGGTTGCATACTAACAATAATTCTTATGTTGTTATTTACGTTTGTGTTATTGTTTTCTACAAATGGCAATGCAAAGCCCAGTAATTTCCCAATTAAAAACCATCTCATATCAAACAAACGGGTCGCATACTAACAATCGGTTCTTGGACCTGAAAAGCCCGTCTAGGACCCGAACCGATTATTAACATTAGGGTCAGTTCTCGGGTCTCGTCTTTACTATTAACATTAAGTTAACTCACTTGTCCCAGTTGGCAGCAGCCTTCTGCCTAACTTCCTGTATTTTTTCTTTATCATTCACCAGATTCAAAAGATTTTGCGACTTCTTTCTAACATTGTTCCCCTGATCTTTTCCGTGATGATCAAGATACTGAAAATCTGACAGTGACTGCCATATAAAAGCAAATGTGTACCGATTAATATAGTAAATGAAAATCTAATGATGAAGTTTAATAAGTTACAATACCTTCATGTGATAAGAATGTTCCCTAATCTCATCTATGACACGCTCTGACCCGTTTGCTACAAGGTATTCGAGAACAATCAAACCCTGGTGCAGAAGCAAAAAAGTCAACCACGGGTTACGTTTTATGTTTAATAACGATCATGAATAGGAAGAAAATTCACTATTAGCTTTAGATAGAGGTGCCAATCAAACCATTTACTTATGAATGGGTTGATTTGGGCTAAACAGGAGTACAAAAAGGGAGAACCAATCAAGCAGGTCTAAGGGATGATTCAAATCTGAAGTCACCAAAAGTGTTTTGAAACCGAACCACGCCAAGCTGTCCAGTCCAAACAACTCGTGGCTCGGAGCTCACTCAGAAAACGCCCACTCGAAAGGCTCATTTGAAACAAAACCAAGCCAAGCTGACTCGGTTTGTAAACCAGCCAAGCCCAAGCAGGGGTGGCTCACTGGCTCGCTCATTAGCTTGCCTTGGTTTGGCTTGTTTGGCTCACTCGGCTCAGTTTAGCTCAAATCCGAGCCGAGTTGAGGCTGAGCTCGCCCTGGTTCGGCTCGGATTAGCTCGTGAGCAGCCCTAATTTTGCAGCCTCTAGCATAAAGAAAACAGCATTTGGGTTTAATTTCGCATATGAAGAGTTCAAACCTTGTACACATGGCGCCAATTTTTCCCAGTATCGTTCACACGATTCCAAATAATTGACATGATCATTTGGTATTCATGACTGCACATGCATAAACAAGGATGAGTATTCACGAGCTGAAAAAAGATATTTTAGTCTTCTATGTTTTAACAAAAAAAGAACATATCATACTAGTTTCTTGAAGCGATTGCAATATCAGCAAGAAGCGATCCATGGGGACCCCACGTCTCGTTACTAGTAGCATCAAGAACCTAGGAAAACATTAATCAAAAATCAACAAAACAGTAATAAATAATTCAACTGCATATATTATAATTTATAAGAGAGAGAAAAAAATCCACCTTCTGTTCTATTGAAGGCACTTTAAGAACTTTCTTGTTAACTCCTCTCTTACTGCATTGAATAAAATTATAAGGTTATAAAAATATAAAACCAAGCACAATGAGGTATTGAGGTTGTGCATGTAAACGAACAAAACGTTCAGTGAACCGTTTGCGAAACTTTTTTGTTTTTTTAATAAACAACATGATTACATGAACAAATTTTTTGTTCAAGTAAAAAACAAACACGAACATGTGTCCCGTTCGTTCGATTATGCTTCTTCATATTCGTTTATGTTCGTTCATTTACCTTTGTCTGTGCTCGTTCATTTATGTTTGTCACGTATCCCATTCATAATGTTAATACTAACTAAAACCAATATAATTTTCAGATTTTAGGAACCGGTTAGTTTATGTTTGTAAACATCTATGTTCATTTCAAATATTAACGAGCACGAACAAACATAAACAAACGCGTTTATTTTCCTATCAAACAAACACAAACAAGAAAATCCATTAGTTCGGTAGCTAAACGAACAAACACGAATGAGCTCTAAAACTTAATTAAACTTATTGGAAAAGAAATTGAACTTACAGATCCCTGACAGTTTGATCAAAGGCCTTCTTCATTGTCCTTTTAACTGAAGCAATCAATATTCAGATCAAAACAGTGCCTCAAAATACATGTAACTTCAAATATAAGCAATCTAATATTCTGACATTGAAACTAATCAAGTACAAACATATATATATCATACTGATTTATCCAACCCCAAACCCACATCATGATCTTAATCAAAACCCTAACAATTAACAGTATAATTAAATAATAAAAATCACTAATTTTTACAAAAACATAGTGAAAAATCAAAAACCCATTTCAAATAAATGTTTAATTTTCCAAAGAAACTCAAAAAGCAAATCAATAAGCGGATCAAACAGGTAAATTGAGTCCAACCTGGTCAAAATTGAAGTGGGTAGATCTGGGAAACTGGTCAAACAAAGGAACAAATCAAAATTGGACTCAAAGACTTGTTGAATTGAATATTGAAGATGAATAATAAGAACAAGAGATGGAGAATTTGGTGTGGGTTTTTGTTTGTGTGTCTGTCAGCAGAAGAAATTATACGGAGAAATTTGGGGGATTTTGTTCGAGAAAGAATAAAAATAAAAATAAAAATAAAAATAAAAATGGTCTTTACTAAATAGACAGAATTACAAATTTTGTCCTTTAAAATAAGACGAATTACGGTTCGTGTTCTTTTCTTAGTTTCCTTGCAGGCGGTGTACTTTAAACTTTTTTTTCCTACAAGTTTTGTCATTTACGCTAACTAGGTTAGAAAAAGTCAGTTAAATCCCATCACGTGAGGCGCATGTGAGGGTAGTTTTGTCCTTTCATATATCTCTGCAACTAAACCCTTTATCAGTCTTCTTCTTACTCCGCCGGCAATGCTACCGGAATCCACAAACAAACCACCACCACAATAAACCACCACAATGTCACCACCAACCAAACACCCACTTGAATTAACCGGTGAATCTCAACTGGGATCATAGAAGCTATCAACAAAATCAACATTATAATCAAACTATTAGTTGGAATATTGAGCCACTTGTTAACAACCATAGGCCACAACAACTCTACACAGTTGCAATCCCAACATTTTTCAACTTAATTTCTGATATGCAATTGGAGATCATACACACACAAACATATGTTTTGGATTATTATCCCCAAATCAATTGTGCAGTGAATGTGTGATTAGTTGTCCACTGTCTTGCGATGCCGCCTAGGGTTCATAAATGGAACCCAGCAACAACACACAAAAATCGCCCACCGACAAACAATCGCCATCTAACCCACGACCCAGAGACCGTCGTCCGTACTGCCTGCCTCTCCGCCACCGGTTCCATCGCCACCCACGTCACCACTCACCTCTCACAAACCCTAAACTCTAACTGCAATCTCTCCACCACCACTTCGCAGATCTGAAAAATCGAAATCGCAGACTGGACGGGTTTTCGGCCACCATTACGGCAGCAGCTACGGCCACCATTACGGCAGTCGGTTTTCCGGCCACCATCGCCATCGCCGGAATCACCATCGATCCCTAGACTCACCATCGCCATCACAGTCGGCGATATGAGGGTTTCCGGCCACCATTACGACAGCTTCTACTTCCCTAGAATCACCATTGCCGTCACAGTCGGTTTTTCGACCACCATTACGGCAGCAGCTACGGCGGCTCCGGCGAGGCTGTGGGCGGTAGATTGGTTAGTGAGATTGATGATGGCGAGGTTGTGATTCCGGTGGTGGTGGTGGTGAGTCCGGCGGGGTGTTTAGGGTGGATTATGTGATGGGTAATTGGTTGGTGAGATTGATGATGGTGATTGAAGAAGATGTGGTTAGTTGCAGAGATATATGAAAGGACAAAACTACCCTCACATGCGCCTCACTTGATGGGATTTAACTGACTTTTTCTAACCCAGTTAGCGTAAAGGACAAAACTTGTAGGAAAAAAAAGTTTAAAGTACACCGCCTGCAAGGAAACTAAGAAAATGACACGAACCGTAATTCATCTTATTTTAAAGGACAAAATTTGTAATTCTGTCTATTAAATATATGAATATGAATGAATCTTGAATTGTATTTTGTTTTCTTTTTTATAAGTTTGTTTCTAGGTGGCATGTAGCAAGTCTTTGCTGGTGTCTGGCTGCTATCATTTCATTTCATTTCCATCTGGAATAATAATAATAATAATAATAATAATAAAATGACAAAAATAATTATTGGTGTATACAACGAGAGTTAAAAAGACGGTTAAAGATAAACAGTTACGTAAATGTCTTATGTGGAGGAGGCACGAAACTGACTTTTGCAAAACGGGTTTGGGCTATAAACCGAGCTGGGTTGATCAACATGTTATAAAATTCGGTTTGTGAAAACCACTTAGGGTAAAATGTTTGAACCTATCAAATCGATTTGGTTCGGGTTATAAATCGGCTTAGGTCTAAAAAACGGATTTTTGCATGTTTTCAAATTGGGTTGGTTCCAAAACCGATTTCAGTGAATGAGAACGAACCAGTGAGTTGGGGCTGGGGTCGGTCAAAACTAGTTTTGTCATAATCGTTTTTTTTAAGTGGATCGGCTTAGAAATCGATTTATCAGACCCAGACTGGTTTTTGTTGTACATTTCTAGTTATGGATCATACAGTTTTCTACTTACAAGTTGTTTATGGATCATACGGCAATATGATAATTGTAGTGTCTCTAAATGTAATTTTTTTAGACATAATTTACAAATTTTCTTTGATGAAAAGTCAATGATGATGTTATCTTCTTTTACCTTTTACTTTATTGTTCTCATTTGCTTTGGATGTTTTAGAGCGTAATTATTTACTTGACTTTTTCAAGAATTGTTGAGAAAAGTCATTGGTAACAATTGCATGTGACAAACCACCAAAAGGTGTTTACACAGTTATATTTGTGTCTAAATTATATAACTTTTAAGTGCCATGTGATGAACAAATATATTTTAAATTTTCACATAAAATATAAAGAGAGATTAAGACGTTAGTTACTATTTAATTAAAGAACGTTTAATATATTGTCTATGCTGATATGGAATACGAGAGCTAGAAAGACCGAAAGAGAATAAGATATGTACTTATACATAATCGTATTATATGTACTTAAATCCCAAAAATTAAAGTATCATATATATTTCTCAAAGTCCTTTACTTAAAATAATTTTTATATTAAAATGCGTACGCTTAAAAGATGTAGGAAATCAACAAGAGGTGGCATGTTTCCCGAAAACTCGAAGAGTATGTTTTTCCGAGAAAAAAATAATAAAAGTTTGAGCGTGAGTATTCAACTCCTGACTCATCCTCATTCAAATGTTGACAGTTTTGAAACTCCGCTAAGAAAACTTAGCGTGCCCTTAAACCTTGACGCATTGTTAACATCTTGATGTACCATTAAATGCCACTCAATCTAAAATAACTTTTTGATGAGTTATCATATAAATATCCGACTTACATTCTATAAATATTATCATTGGTTATAGTAAATTTATGAATGAAATGATTTTAAAAAGAATATGAAGTTATAATAGACGTAAAAGCATTTTGTCACTTTCAAATATACGTTAAGTAACTATGATTCAATACAAAAACAAAAATTATAAGATATGAATTACACGTCCACTCTATTCGAAAAGATAAAGTCACCACCACCACTGCCTTCGGTCACCATCCCTTCTCCCGTAGCCACTAACTTTTTTGAACCATGACAAAAACCAAACAAAAAGTAGACATAAAAACGTTAAAACAACGCACGCCCATTGCGGCATGTTAACAGGCACAAATTTAGACCGAAACATAAAACAGAGAATATAATTATTAAGTCGATTTAGGATCCGCGCGTTCCAAAGGGACCATTAAACGGGAAAAAAAACTAGACGTAAAAATGTTCAACCACACCCAATGTTGCGACATCTTAAAATTTAGACTGAGCGTTAAACAAAAATTATAAAAGATGAAAAATATAGGAGACCATATGTTGGTTTAAAAGTGAAAAGTTGTGACAAATATGTAAAATATGAATACTGGTTAAAAATAAATAAAAGAAAATGAAAAAAAATAAAAGTAAATATTAACAATGCACAATATACAAACCACTTCTCTAATCATGATTTAGTAAGCTTTATTCTTTCCACACAATTCAAAATCTAGAACGTGAAAAATATTTTGTTTTCTAAAACGGACATAATAAGTGTAACCTTTTGTCTAAATTCCCCGTATTCCACCACTAATCAGAATTTAATTTCTGGTTTTATGCTCATACACTAGTGGCTTGCAGCTTGTTGAGTTTAATTTTGTATTTTTTATTTTTTAAAATTTAAGTTTTGTAATGATAAATGTTACAAACTTTGCTTGTTGTATTGTTTGCATGAGTTTTTATTACATCAAAACAGAAGACAAGCAGGCAGCAGGTTGCGTCGCTACCCCCGTTTTGAATTGCAAAACCAAATCTTTTAAAAACTATATTTGCTGATATTGGAGTCGTAACATTACTATGTTGCAGCAAATTGATAAGTTTGAAAACAAAAGGGTAGCTAGAGCCCCAAGTAATCGTCTTGATCAAGTCCTGGATCGCTAGTGATCTCTCATTCGACTTTTCACTCGTGACCAAGTCTTCTTTTTCAACACTCATCTTAACAAGCATTATTATGTGATACAAAATGATATTGTTAAATTCGAGTAGGGTTTTTGGAAAAATGTTTCCAGTTTTGTTTTTCAGTTTGAAATATCTAATGTGTTTAGAGTTTACTTCAAAAGAAACAAATGCGTATTATTGGTGTTTGTACATGTAATAATTTTATGCAGGTTTGACCCACGTGTTTGAATATTTAACCATATGTCCAGAATTTGATTCATAAAACAGAAGTTCTCATGTATGATTGAATATAACTGTGGATTAAACTGCATTACAGCAATCAATTAACCTTATCACAGTTGTGCATGTAGCAAATCATTGTAAACAGTAACACTGCCAACAAATTGTATTTGTATGAACAACAATGTATCAAATAACATTACAATGAAGCATAAAGGGCAATTTAGGTAGTTGTAAGCATATCCATGTATAATGTATTTGTCAGCTTCTTTTTTTTTTGGCGGCATTATATTCACAAGACAACTAGTAAATAACTAGAAGGCAGAAGCCAACAAAAAACAAAGAGAAAGCTTACATGTTTAATACATCGAAATTATACCAATATATTGACCCAATCGACTCCAATTGATATTCCACAAGAATATACTTCGTAACCCCACAATATTTAAATTGAAAAATAAATGCTTCCAATTTAGTTCAACCTCCAACCTACCTCTAAAATCACCCCTCATTCTTGTCTATTAAAATTTAAAATAGAACCATCAGTTTAATAAAAAATTACAATGATGCCATCTAGGCGATTTTCAACCAACCTGAGGAGTTTGCTTTTAGCTAACTTTTTTTGTTTTACTCGTTAACTGATCGCTGTCCTGTGTAATCTCTTCCCATGATGATTGACACTGAATGAATTTCATGATGCGACTAACTATACATTCGCGAGGCAATTTATTTAAAAGAGAGGAAAACCATGTCTCCGCTTCTCCACTCAGCATACAAAATCGTTGAATTTTCTCTTTATATGATTTCGTTTCTTTATCTATATCACATGAGTGCAAAAAGAACACATGCCTGAGTGATCTTAATTCAAAAGGTAGCTTGACACAATCCAGTAAAAGGTAAAGTGATAAGAGGTAGAGTGGCATCAGTCCTAAAGGTAGTTCAATGCAATTATTTATCTAAGCCTAAATAACATCATGACCATTGACAGCCATGATGCATCATGCAATGCAACAATAACTTTAAAAATGATTTGAAAGTTGAGGGTAGACTAAAGTAATATGGTATTTAGCAATAACATTGAAAAAACAAAGAATTAAAAAAAAAAAAGATAAAACTTGCAAAAAGGCAAAAAAAAAAAAAGCCCTAGCCAATATTCAAGGACCCATAATGATCAAATTTGCTAGAATCTTGGAGGCCTAAGCAAATAGTTTCATGATGTGTGTTAATCACTAAACTCGAATATGATTAAATTTTGCAAAACTAGCAAGTACTTGAACCTGTTTATGAGTTTTCTCAATTGTAATTCGTTTATATATCTATATATTTCATTTTTTGTGTCTAATTGTTTCCATATATGGGTAGTAACATCCACGATGTTTTTAGTTAAACTTCATATAATTCATTTTATTATACTATCAGTTCTATAATTTCTATTAGTTGAACTTGGCTTGTCATGTAATGCACGCACCTACACCACCCAACACAAAACAACTAGCATGTTTATATATAGAGAGAACTTTGCAATTATGCAAACAAAAGGTCAACTCTGAAGTCTGAACAGGACCACCATTAGGTGTACCACCTTGTGCTAATGTGTATGTGTGTATATATATATATAATAATTTAATGTTTCTGTTGATGTTATATGTGATTTTATAATTAATATATGTGCCAAAATAGTAATATAAAACTTGTGTGTATATGTTTGAAGTTTGAGCAACTACTTCTATCAGATGTAAGGTTTACACATGTGAATTGCGACACACATTTACATATATATTGTTATATTTCAGCTAAATGCATATACATAGGAAACATGTAGCTGTTTTGTAATCGATCTTAACTAACATATGATCGATGATGTTGAATTAAATCCGGTATTGCTAACAGACATGCAAGATCCACATGTTTACCATTTACACAATAAAAATGAATGTTGTTCACTAAATCACTAATATGAGTTTCTATCATTGTAACACAGTCAAAGTTTAACATGTGTGTTATGAAATATGAACCAAAACCTATCATGAAATTGATAACATTATTTTCAACAGTATCATACCACAAGTCAATCTATTGATATTGAAGCAGCTACTAATCTAATCAGTAATCACAAAATACGAAAATCGTATCCAGACAAAAACTCACAAGAATCATAGATCGCAACAACATTCAAGAACAAACAATTTTATAAATTGGCCTCTAATGTTTTGTAAATGGCATTGTGTTTGTAAGGATCCGGGGATACAAATGTTGCAGACAATTTCAGATATGCCAAGTCAAATAAGAGAATTAGTTGTACATTTTTAAATATTAATATACAGTATTTAAAACAGCTCGTTCACATATATAAATAAGTTGTCAAATACAGGATCTATAACGAAACATATGTTCCTCTATATTCTCTAAGGCTCTAGCCTGTGGATATAATATTTGAAAACACATAATTATCACATCTACTAACTAGTTACTACCATTAAACTTGCTATTAAACTTGTAATGAAATATTTTAAACATAAGTGACGCTTGTTGAAAGAAGTCAGGATGACATATGACAGGCATATCTTAGTGAGATAAAACTTAAAAGCCTTCACTCAAATCTGACTCATAAATCTAAAAAGTATGAAACAAAACCAGATCTCTTTCAATAAACAAACAAGGTCAACATGTCTTACTCGTATACGATAACTAGGATTACTCTCACTCATCGTTCAAGTCAGTTTGGAACCATAACTAAAGTTCAACCGTCAATGTCACCCATCAATTATCTTTCGCTCCATTGTGTTGTTTCACCGATTTCACCATGCTATTGGAGAGTGAAAGTGAAGACTGCTATATAGAGTGGATGAACTATGAGCAACACGAGGTACTTTATAAACTTAAGAAGACTATGGTGATGTAGACGATGACGATGAAGTTGGCTTGAGAGAGAACAATGGCATATTTTGCTAATCCTAACCCAGTATCCAATATAAAATGTGTCGCGTACATGACACAGTACCCGTTAGCTACTTGTTGCACATTACCTATCGGGTTCGTAGATATCAGGTATGTTCTTTTAAAGATTTTGTATAGTAAAAATCACTTGTTAAGATTCTCATTAACCAAAACTCAATCTTTAATTCAACTAAGCAACTTGAAATATTAAAAACTAGTGTTTCACCCGGCGCGTTGTGCCAGACACATCGGTAAAATCCGAACGTTGGTAAAACCCATGCGTTGTCGGTCCCGGGTGTTGAGACGGAAAGTCGACGCAAATTCCTTCGGTTTTGATTACGTGTTTTATATATCGGAACTAAAAAAAAGTATAAAAAATTGAGGTTGACCAATTGGGTGGCGATGGTTCGTAAAACTCGGCCATTGGTAAAATTTGAGCGTTGCCAGTCTCGGGCGTTAAGGTGACGAGTCTACGCAAATTCGGCTGGTCTCCGTCGCATTTGTTAAGGTAATTAGAACTAAATAAAAAACAAATTTGGCATTTGGTTGTTTTCGTTACGTTCGTTACAGCCTTGGAACTAAAATAAAATACGATGAGTTTACGTGAATTCGGCCGACAACCATCACGTTTGTTACGATACCGAAACTAAAACAAAAAAAACAAATTGGCATCGATCGATTTACATTATTTTTGTTATGTTACCGGAACTAAAAAACGAAAACATAAACAATAAAAAAAACTAAAGGGACCACTAAGGTGCCGCCAGGTGGCCCAATCGGGCACTTGCGGCACCAAAGTTCTCTTTTATATATATTACTAACTAGGTTAAATACCCGTGTATACACGGGTTTGATAAACTATATTAACAAAAGAACAAAACTATGTGAAATACTTACATTAGTTTGGTATTAGATGAATGAATATGAATATGTATTACAACATTAAATGAAATGAAATTTTCATAAAATAAAAAAAAGAAAAAGAAAATTAGATGGTAAATTTTCATTAATCTCTAAAAACTTCTTCATATACAACATTTGTATTTATGTAGTTATTCTCTTCATTGAATATTAGAAAATTGTCTCCATCGCTAGTATTAATCTAGTAAAGTGTGACATAAATCTTTAAAAACTTTTCTTGTATATAATGTTTAAATATTATTTAATTAACTTTTCTTACTAATAACACATGATTGTTAGTGAAAATATATTTTTAAGAAGAATAGTGTTTAAAACAAAAGATTGATACAACTCATACAAATACATAAACAATACACAAAGTTTAAATAAATATATTATCTTATAAAGCAATATAAATTAATATTTGTGTTTAACATTCAATATATATAATCAAAACACCGGATACTAAGAGTTTAAAACAATGCTAATCCACAAAAACTGATAAATACTTTGAAACATAAAAAAACGTTATCTTAAATATAAAAATTCACTTCACGTTTTCAAAACAACAAAACATCTCAAACAATATGAAACCTATAGGTTTTTGATAACAACGACCGTAAGATATTTTGGTCATATTCACATGTATTTTTCCTTCAAGGTATTTATTAGATTCGATGCACATGAGGATGTTGCAAACCGACAATGAAAATTACCGTTGTCGGATGCTTGTACAAAACTTATAACATTTAAACATTTGTTTTTTCATGTGGAATAAGCAAATGCTAATAAAACACATAAGATAGTAAGATTATATAAAAATTAGTTTCTAAGCTTTTGACCATGTTATTATTATTATTTAAGATAATAGAAGTTATAATTATAGTTGGAAAGTGAAAGATTTTGAAAATCATGAATGTTTTTCAAAAATTAAAATGTTTAAATGTAATTTATAGTTTAAATTAAAAATAAAATTAAGTATAAAATTTAAGGCATTCATTTTTAATCTGAAATTATTAAGACTATTATTTTGTATAAATCATTAAATTATAAAAAAACTATGAAATGCTATATCAAAATTTTAAAAAAATATACTATAAAAGGAAATCATTAAGAAACTTTTTTTTGTTAAAATTAAATATGTGATAGGGATAAAGGGATAAGTTATGGAATGTTTTAAATGATTTATATTAATAAAATAATTAAGAATTAAAGGTGAAAAGATGGAGGTAGCACTTGGCAAATTAGACCAATTAGAGAATATGTGGTTGAACCATCATTTTTATTTATTATAATAGTAGATACTAATACTCATTTTCACTTATGAAAATTATATATTTAAGTAATTTCAAGTTTCTTACTATTTCGCCATGCTATATGTTATATTTTTATTAGATTACGCAATATATTTGGTTTTTATGTGGGCAAAGGGTAATCAAACACGTATCACAATATGTCATAGTGTATCAACTTGTGAAATCAACGCCATACTTAATCAATGTGTAATCATACGTGTATCACCATACGCCGTACTTGCCCCATAAACGTCAGAAATTTTATAACTAATCTCATGCATCTGGCCCTATGCTTGAACGCTTGTTCCAAATGCTCTGGGTTTCATATTTTTCTATCAACCCTACCAGAAAATGAGTAAAAAAATAGCAAAACAACGAAGAAGATGAATAATTCAAGAAATGGGTCTTAAATCGTTAAGATACCGGATATGTAACCATCTTAAATTTGAAATCAATCAATGTCCACATACAAACGTATTACAATTCACAAAGTGTTCAATAACAAATGGTTCTTACATAAAATTCAAAACATTCTTTTTTATACATAAACATATTAGTTGTGTTGACCACTCACAATTATGGTCGTAAAAGTTCCTCTTTGTTGTTGATTAATCCCTGACTAATCGTTATTTGGTTAAAATTGAAAACTCCATTAAGGACGAGCAAACAATACCGGTACCTAAATAAGCTATCGCTTATTCAAATAAGACAAAATGGCAAAAGACGTCCTTTACGTTTGACCCGATTTTCATTAGACGTCCTTTACGTTTGACCCGATTTTCATTAGACGTCCTTTAATTAAAGAAATAGCAAAAGGCACACAACATGATTCAAATTCCTTTCACGTTACGTCCTTTGTCACTAACCCAGTTAAATTTTTTCGTTAAATCTAGTCATGTGCAAGGCACATGAGGATAAGTTTGTCTTTCTACCTTAGGGGAATATTTGTGTAGAGTGCTTAAAGTTTGGACAAAAAAATAAAAATTAATAAAGATATAAAATATATATTTCTTTCTCTATTCTCTCTCCTCCCTCTCTCTCTCTCACTATCTCCTATCAACTCCCACCGCCACCAACGCCGGCCACCACACCAAACCCAAACGCCGGCGGTTGAATCGGACCATAAAAACCCTAGATCTAGAGGGATGAATCGGACCATATCAGGCCTGAATCGAAGAGAAATTATACTTGAATCAAAACAAATCAAAGTTTATTTGATGAACCAGGCGTAAAAGATCCAAAATCAACCCTGAAATTGGGGGTTCGACATCATCTTCTTCGGCAACCCCTCCGACGACGACGGAAATTGGGCAACGGGGTGTTGGCGGCGAGTGGTGGTGACGGGTGTTGGCGACGGGGTGTTTTGGAGGCTGACGGTGGTGGAGTGAGCTGAAGACTGGGGGTTGATAGCTCCGGCGATGACGGAAGTAGATGGTGGCAGCGGTTAAGTAGGTGGTAATGACGGCAGGTGGTTGGTGGTGGTGGTCGGCAAGTGGTTATGGTTGTTTGGTTTTTTATTGTGGTGGTGGATGATACAAGGAAGAAGATGGTGAAGAGAGAGAGAGAGAGAGAAAGAGTCTGTCTTTTTTTTTTAAGTTTTAATTATTAATTATTAGATATATAAAATTACAAAAATACACTCATGTGCTTTGCACATGTTCATATTTAACGTGAAAATTAACGGGTTAGAGCCAAAGGACTTAATGTGAAAAGAATTTGATACATAAGTATGTTTTCTGCTATTTTTTTTTGCTAAAGGACGTCAAAAAACGATTAAACTTCTATTGCCATTTTCTCTTCAAATAATTTCAGGCCACTTTGGTTTTTTACTGTTCACTATTAACAAAATACCTTTTGTTGAGCCTATTACACAGGTGACGAAATCCAATTTACGGCGGTGGAAATGGAAGCTGTAGAGAAGTTCAAAGTGGGTGCTGTTCCGACGGTGTTCTACATCCCGGACTTCATTTCCGATTCCGACCAAACCCTACTCCTAAATCAAGTACGTAATAGAACCAATTAATTACTTCGTTATTTAATATAATGATTAAGAACAATACAAATTAATAGACCAGCAGTGTAGTTAGTTAACAGTAACTCCCATCTAATTCAAATTAGGGTTTTTGTTTTTGTAGATTCACGCAGCTCCGGTTTCCAAATGGAAGACTTTGAAAAACAGAAGATTACAAAATTGGGGTATGCTACAATACTACATTCATACTATTCAATTCAATTGCTAATTTTGATATCACGAAAGCCCGTCATCAACCGGTATAGTGTTAATAATGTTAGTTTCAACAGGTTAATAAGGTTGACCGGTTTTTAACCTAATCTAACTTGTTACAAAGGTTAGTGTTCTTTAACTTAAAACCGGTTAGGAATTGTAACGGGTTATTAGCAATAACCGGTTTTGACCGTTTGACCAATAACTGGTTATGGTTAGTAACCGATATTTTTACAACCGGCTAACCAGCATTTGCATCTCTATCCAGTATGATAAGTTTTGTTTGTCACAGGAGGGATTGTCCATGAAAAGGGTCTTTTGCCTCAAGACTGTAAGCCTTAATTCTCTCATAAGTTGAAATCATTAATATATTTGTGTGGGGTGTTCATAACTCATACTTAATATTGAAAATTTTGCATGTGTAGTGCCACCACGGCTGACAAAAATCACAGAACAAATTAGGGAAGAATCATCTTTGTTTCCTTCTGCAATCAATCATGTCCTCATCAACGAGTACCTTCCAAACCAAGGCATAATGGTTTGTAACTTTGCAATTATCCTCAGCTATTATTAATATCAATCTTTATTGTTATTCTATGCCATAATTCATTATGCATAGACTAAGTATGTGAATATTATTATTTTGTTGACATGTAGCCTCATCAAGACGGTCCTGCTTATTATCCGGTGGTGGCTATTATTTCCTTAGGGTCTCCGGTCGTTATGGACTTCACGCCCCATTTGAGTTTATCAGGTAGTACAACTAATATTGAGGATAAAGATTCAATAGAAGGAGCCGATCATGGAAATTTACCAAACTACCCCTCGTTTTCTGTCGCGCTCATGCCTGGCAGTTTATTAATATTCAAAGACACAGCATACTCAGGTGGGTCTAGTTGAAGTTGTCTTTGTGCTTGATTTCTATGAAATCTCATCTTTTTCTATTCTCTTCAATTTGGCTTGTTTCTTGCAGATTACTTGCATGGTATAAAAGATTGTGAAATTCAGCAATATGATGCGGTAAGATAACCGAACCGGCAAATTGTTTTAGTATTTGGTAAATTGATAACAGCACAAACCTTTTTTAAAATCTTTGATTTCATTTTGATGCATTTTGGTTTTCAGGCGGTGAATGCCAAAGAGGTTTTAAGGCGCCCGGGTCTTATTGAAACAAGTGATGAGGATTCAAAGGCCATTCATAGATCTACCACTCGGGTTTCTTTGACATGCAGAGTAGTATCCAAGGTTCACAGGAATCTGTTTAGGTTTAGAAAGGGCTGTTAAGTGTGTTTTGGCTGTTTTGACAGTGATTCAAGGATGAGCATGTACATAGTGCATGGAAATAATTACATGTACCAGGAGAGAGAAAATAGAATGCTAAGATGCCGTCTTTTTTCATATTATCTTAGTTAAAGTAAGCATTTTCTTTTTTCATATTATCATAGGATATGGGTCAATGCGTATTTCTTTTAATTTTATAATTTTGTATTTAAGTTTTTATTTTAGGCATCAGGTTTTCATGTTATAGATAAATGTAGATACCAAAGGGCTACAACCTTGCCGTCAAAGTGTAGAAAATGTATTTCTCCTCGTTCACTATGAACAAACAAACGTGCAGGTTAAATAGTGGACTAGTGGGTGTGTGATTAGTCGTTTAGGAAAATATTTAATTGTGGATACGCGCTTACTTAATTCATAGCTTAATAGGAAAAATATTTACAAGAAAAGAATTTTCAAGAAAATCAATTACATATATAAAATATTAAGAAAACCTAGAATTAAATTATATTAAATGATATATTCATAGTAAACTATGTCATTATAAAATTTAACATACAAATTACATTTGAGATTTAAATTAACGAGGAGCACACCCTTCTCTGATGGGTGGGTATGCATAAAAGAGTAGCAATTACGTTTCGTTTAAAAGGATATTGGTTGAAAAAAGAAAAAAGAAGATTTTATTAAACTTCAAGCCTTCAAGGTCATATGGTAACTTGATTGAAGTTTAGCCTTATATGACGCATATATTTGTTAATTTATTTTTAATTTATTTATAACGTTTTTTTTATAAGTTTTATAAATTTCAAAGCAAACCTATTGATTAGTTGAATAATCCTCTTCTCTTAGATGAGTTAAGGTGGTGGTAAATGACTAATGACAGGAAGACGAGTAGAGCGCTAGTGATTGTGGCGCTTGATGTAAAGCAAGTAAAGATAAGTTGCATTTAATGCTGAGATTTGAAAGATATAATCAATACTTCAAAAAATATAACTTATACGAGTTTCTTTATGATTTGTTATCTATAATCAACACTTCAAAAATATATTTATTTTTAGCCGAATTGTCATTTCTCGAGTTGGTGAAGTGTTAAGGTAGTTAGGTTGTATAATAAAATGTTAATCGTTATATAGAATGTGACATTTAGTTGATTTTTTTTCTTAATTAGCCAAATTAATTGCGATACAATTGAATAATCTAGATACAATGTGTTACACAAATTTTCTATTAGTGGCTAAAGAGAGTTATAGGCGAAAACGTAGTCCGACTTGTTATAGATAAATGATAGTTATTCATGTGATCAATCCTGATGTAATAATAAGCGTGAATGTAGAAAAGTGAAAGAAATAATGACGGAGTTGATATGATAAATGCTACCTTAATTGTTGAGACCTAAGTATTGTGTAAACTTAGTGCGAGCTTTATTTCTTAGCCGTATGAGATATATATCGCTTGTTGAAGCGTACCATCGTCTTTCCATGTCCGAATGCTTTTATGCTGGAAAATAAATTCTTCTGATACAAAATGGGTGCAACCGTTATCAGTGCTTATAATAATTGACTTGGCTTTTTTATTTTTTTTCCTAATTAATGCTTTGTTGCTTTCATGCTTTAGCGGTTATATTCCGCGGGTAACAACAATAGTTGTTCATGCCTCGTGGTCCGCGCCAAATTTGCTGAAGTACGACAAAACTTAAACCGACCCGACCGAATCCTGGTTCGGTAATCGGTAGCACCATTCCAACTTAACCCTAGCCCACGGGTCACACCGGTCCCGGCAACGTTTAGCTTCGTAACCGAAACGTTGGTTCAGGCGGTGCGTCATCTCCACGCAGACTGCTACTTCTAGGTTTTAGGTCATATTAACTTCCCGCCCAAAGGAACATTTGATCCTTCAATCAACTACTAGCTATAGCTACACTATCTATCAATGGCGGAAACTGACGTCACCACAAATGTTATCAAAGTTACGGAAGAACTCGACGGAGATCAAATTCCTACCAGAAACTACCGGTTTAGCAAAATCGGCGAACCGGTTCCGATTAAACCCGATACCGATTTTAAATTCGATATGAACAGTCTTCCGTCTCGTCCGCTGGCTGTTTCGGAACGATTCGGCGTCATTTTTGTTGCTCATTCGTCTGGTTAGAATCCTTAATTATGTGAATTAATTACAATTTTATTTTATAGAGGATAGTTAGGGTTACAGGATACAGTTATTGAAGCCATTACTGTCATGATATTTGTTCTCACTCTTGTTCCCCCCATTGAATTGAATTGTTAGGGTTTGGGGATAGGTAGGGGTGTAAGCGAGCCGAGCCGAGCTCGAGCTTGGCTTGTTTTGAGCTCTTCTTTTAGTGCTCGAGCTCGGTTCACGAGTCGGTTTTAAGGTCGAGCTTGTCTTGTGTATTATTTATTAGTTAATAATTAATTTATATACGTTTTTAATTACTTTTATATATTTTGAGAAGAACATTAAACGAGCCTAGGCTCGAGATCGTGTAGTAGCTTAATTGAGCTAAAGCTTGGCTCGAGCTTGATTGTGCGGTGTGAAGTTAGTACATAGATGACTAAAATAGTAAAACTTAAAACACACAAGGCTTAAGGCTTGGCGAGTCTAAATGAGCTTCTGAGATTGATAACTAAACGAGCTTTATTTGAGGCTGGGGCTCGGTTCGAGCTCGAAAGTCGAAAAAGCTCGGGTCATTTTCAAGTTTTGTATCGATCTTATCTCGAGTAGCTCGTGAGCAGGTTGGAGCGTTTGCACCCCCAGGGATAGGGTTTCATTGTGTTTTTAGTGTAATTTGGTCTTATAACACAGACTGCAAATTGAAAAACGTTGTTGTGGAATTGGTACCAAAATTTGTGGCATTATATTTTTTGATAGACAAGGAGCATATATGAAAAGGTTTTGATGATTTCTGTAACGTTTTATTGCTTGGTTGTTGGTAGGGTTTTCGGTTGCAAGGATGAAAGATGTTATGGATGCAGCAGAAGAGTTGAAAAATGGAGTTCAGGGTTCTTGTATACAGGAGTTGAGTGTTGTGGATGTTTCTCTCGGAAAGGTTTCTATATTGGCATTATCTGCAGACTCTTCAATGCTTGCAGCATCTGTTGGTTTGAATCTTTATTTTTTCTCGGTTGAAGATCTTCTTAATAAGGTTTGTTCTTTTTTTTTTGTTATTTCATTAATATTGATATTATCTACAGTTATGTTTCATTTGAAGTTGATTTGTGGTTTCTTCCTTGACATTAAAGTGCATACACGAGCCTTTATAAGTCTACTTGTAATTTGGCTATTTCTCTAATTTCTAGGATCCTAAACCGTCGTACTCCAAATCACTCAATAGCTCAAGTAACATCAAGGACATGCAGTGGAATCCAAAGTTGAAGGACCGGTATGCTGTTCTTACAGGTGATGGTAGTTTATACCATGGAGCTGGCCAAGGCGATCTTAATCATGTCACGGACAATGTTGATGCTGGTAAATTATATACTTTTCAAGTGGGCAAAAACGGAATAGAATCTCATATTTTATTTAAGCTATTTTTTTGCTTTGTCTAGTTAATTGGAGCACAAATGGAAAATATATTGCTGTGGCAAAATACGATTTTTTAAGCATTATGTCAACAAAGTTTAAAGAAAAGTTGCGGATAAAGCTCCTGTTTGATTCATTGGTTGAAGACGATCCAAGTTGTGTTGTAAAAGGTATAATACTATCTGAATCTTGATTCCTTTAAAGTAATAAGCTTTTGTGAAAGGTAATAAGCCTGTAAAAGGTATGGTTCAAAACTGATGGAGTTGGGCTGAACCGAAATGCATTTCATTGACCTTTTTTTCTAGAACAAAAACGAGTGTGCCAAATATGGTCAGAGTAATAATCTGTATTTTTTTAAAATAAAATGGCTTAAGAGGTATGCATTAAGAACACGCTTTGGGATACTTTTGACGTATTTGACCACTTAACCTGTTTCTTTTAGCTAACCTTTTTGAATTTTCTTATCAAAATAAGCAAACTTGGTTCTCATGCATATCATTGTGTATAGCATCCATGGTTGTATTTTGTTTCTTTTTAACATTTTTAAATGTTATTGGTGTGCGAGCTTGTGTTTACAAGTTGCGATGGAACCTGAAGTGTCTTTATTTTTTCTTTACAGTGGATTCTGTCAGGTGGGTCCGCTCAGATTGCATCATGTTAGGATGTTATTCTCTGAGTGCTGATGAGAAGGAGGAGAATAACCTAATACAGTTCATCAGTGTCAAAGATGCCAAAATCACAGATGTAAGCAAATAATAGGATATAAATTAGCCGTCTTGTTTTTTTTTTAGAGTTTATGTTTTTGTTCTGATCCTTAAGTGTCATGCATGTTTATCTGAGTTAAAATCAAACCTGATTAGACATGTTTGTTGTCTTACAGCCCTCTTCTAGTCCAGTGGCATTGAACTTCCGTGACGCGTTCCTTGCTATAAATGAAGATGACGTTCCATCTAGAAGTGGACCCTACACGTTTATTAGTTACTTGGATGAATTGTATGTTATTTACCCCTTCTATATATGTTTTTTTTTAAAATAATGTTCTTAGCTCATAAGAGATTACCAAATGAACTCATAGTCATTTCTTTTAACAAACCAAATGAACACTAAGTTTTCTTTATGAATCATACTCAGTGAGCTTGCCTTTGTTGCTAATAAGAAGAACACAAATCAACACATTGTGCTATTTAATTGGTCGGAGGATGGGGCTGTGATGGTAGATATTGAGGTTGACTCATGGCTTCCAACAATTAATCTTCAAGGTAAATTGGCATCTGCTAATAATCTTGGTTAATATATTTTCGTCATAGATGTTTCTAATTGAAGCTGTATTCTGCTTCAGCTCATAATGATGATGATAATATGATTCTGGGGCTCTCCATCAACAAAGATTACAAGGATGAGAAAATTAGTCTCGAGTGTGGGGAAATAGAAACAAGAGTTTCACCTTGTTGCATTCTTATGTGCATTACTGTTGATGGAAGATTTTGTATGTTCCATTTTGCCAGGTATTTCTCATTTTTCTGCTTAGTAAGTTGAGGGTGGCAGATGGGCGGGTTGGGTGACGGGTCAAAACAGGTTTGGGTTGGTACAAGTCAAATCAGGGTCGACCCACTAACAATTTTGTGTCTTTTTTCTAGATAGGTGCTCTAATTATGATTATAAAAACAGTGTTACAAATTTATCTTGACTAAAACTATTTGGATGGCTGTATGCATTTAAGTTAGAATTTATATGACGTTCAACATATATGACTTGTTCCACACGAAGCTAATTTTTTAAATCGACTCATTTGACATAAAAGTATAAAACACATTCCAAACCGACGCGCTTGTCGGCCAAAACCACTACCTCTAGTATTTCTTATTTTAGAACTTCTTGTGTAGTGCCATAGGCCCATCTGCTTCGACAGAGGATTTTAGTTCTGTTTCTGATGAGGAAGAAGAGTCTACTGTCCTCAGTTCTCAGCATTCGCTGAAGAATATTGTTAACAATGAGAAGCAACTTGAAGATCAAGATATTCAGAAAGTCAAAATCGATGAGCAGAAAGCCAAAGCCAATGAATCAAGTGGTACACAAGAAGATGCTTCTACTGTAAAGTCGAATAATGATAAAGATGGAGGGCAGTCACTTTCTTTACCTAAGAAAGAAAACAGTTTTGAGGCGAGACTGTTTAAAGCAACCGAGCCTGTGAGTTCAACTAACTCTGCTTCAAAAACAGTAAGTGATAAACCAAACAAATCACTTTTTGTAGCTTCTACAGAATCACCAGCCAATAAACCACCATTCAGTTTGCGAGGTTCATCTGCAATCTTTACAAGTGGACCACTCTTTTCCTCCAGTGTTTTTGGAGTGCAGTCTTCATCAGGATCGTTTTCTAGTGGAGGCATGTTTTCATCTGTAAGTTTTGATTTGAAGTCTCTCCAATCATCTCATGGAGTGCAGTCTTCGTCTTCATTAGGTTCATTTTCTAGTGGAGGTTTGTTTTCTTCTAAAAGTTTTGATATGAAATCTCTGCAATCATCTAATTCTGCTGTCCAAGAAAAACAACATGGTACCGACAGTTTAGGGACCACACCGCTTCTTACCGGTCCTCAGAAACTTTCATTTTCCAATATGACATTTGGGTCATCAAGTTCAAGCAGTGTGCTACCACAGGGAGCTTCGACTGGAGCTGCATTCACCAAATCATCGCCTGTTGCTTCTACACTCGGGTCATCAACTTCGACCAGCCTGTTTGCCCAGGGAGGCGCAACAGGAGCTACATTTGGGTCATCAGCTTTGAGCAATCTGCTTCCCCAGGGAGCTTCGACTGGAGCTACATTTACCAAATCATTGCCTGTTGCTACTACACTCGGGTCATCAACTACGAGCAACCTGTTTGCACAGGGAGGCGCAACAGGAGCTACATTTGGGTCATCAGCTTTGAGCAATCTGCTTCCCCAGGGTGCTTCAACTGGAGCTGCATTCGCCAAATCATTGCCTGTTGTTTCTACATTTGGTTCATCAACTTCAAGCAATCTGCTTTCACAGGGAGGCGCATCGGGGGCTACCTTTGGGTCATCAACCTCAAGCAATCTGTTACTCCAGGGAGCTTCAACTCGAGCTGCATCCACCAAATCATTGCCTGTTGTTTCTGCATTTGGATCATCAGCTTCTAGCAATCTGTTTCCCCAGGGAGCTTCAACTGGAGCTGTGTTCACCAAATCATTGCCTGTTGTTTCTAATGTACAACAGAATCCAGCAAAAACTTTTGACTTCAAATTTTCTGACAAGGGAAATCTTAAAAACCCAACTTCTTCAAGAGGGTTAAATACTGAGCCAAATCAATCTGAACAGCACAGTGTAAGTGATCATCAACTTCCTGATACTTGACTTTCAATTAATACATTTTATATGTTTTCAATTTTTTTTCTTTAATTCATTGATTATCTTCTCAATTTGCAACTCATTCAAATGAATTTATTCTCAGAAATGTTTGTATAACACAGCCTCCAGACTAGACATCTTTTAAAGTTGATCCGATCACATAAAGTATTTGGTTTTGTTTACAAATATTTTTATTCATCCAGGTTGAAGAAATGGCGAAAGAGTTAGATGCTCTGTTGGATTCTATTGAAGAGCCAGGTGGTTTCTATCATGCCTCTGTTACTGCCCATAAACAATCTGTTGCAGAACTAGAAGAAGGCATTTTGATACTTTCAGATAGATGCCAAAAATGGACAGTGAGTTCATTTTTCTCCACATCTTTATCTCTATTTTGTATTTTGTTTTTAGCTTTTGTATGAACTGGCACTTAAAACAGTTTTTTAGTTACTTTGCAACTTTTTACATTATAGTGGAGATGAACCCAATCCATCCAAATACATTGTTGCCAATGTTAAATATGATCTAATCTCATTAAATTTCTGAAAACTGAAATAGTTGTCATACTGATCTTGTAGGACAAAATGCATCAAGGATTTGAAGAGGTTCAACATCTTCTTGACAAGACGGTTCAAGGTACATCAAGTTTATCTTTCTTTTGGGGGTTATTTATATTATTCATTACCAAATATAGTACGTTTTGATGAACATATTATTCATTGATCACCTGCTTCATATATCTTTTTAAGTCTTGGCAAGGAAAATATATATCGAAGCAATTGTGAAGCAGGCTACTGACAGTCAGTACTTGGATATTTGGAGTCACCAGAAGCTGAGCTCTGAGTTGGATATGAAGCGTAGACATATATTAGAGATAAATCAGGTATTCAGTTGTTTTTTAACCGATTTGTTTTGTTCAATTTGGGTGAAATATGCCATAATAACAGTTTCATATGCCAGACTTTGACAAACCAGCTAATCGAACTGGAGAGGCATTTAAACACCCTTGAGCTTCAAAGATTTGGTGATAAAAGTGACACACAAGTGAGCCGTAAATCTTCCCATATGAAACATAATCCGCCAAGGTATGAAGTTTTATTTTAGAACATTAATCTTAACTTAATCTATTGATGAAGTTTGGTCTTAATGAGAAAATGCTGTTTTGCAGGCATGTTCAGTCTCTGCACAGTTTACACAACACAATGAATGCACAATTAACAGCTGCAGAGAAACTTTCTGAATGTCTTTCAAAGCAAATGGCTGTGCTTAACATAGACACAGAACCTGTGAAAAAACAGAATGTGAAAAAGGAGTTATTTGACACAATTGGAATCTCATACGACGATGCCACTTTCAGCTCTCCAGGGCAAGAAAAAACTCGGTCAATCCCACAAAAAAGTCAACATCTAGTTTCTTCATATTCAACTGCTACTAAAACGAATATGAAGAAAAATCAACAAACTGCTGTAAAGAGTTCTGAACCAGAAACTGCAAGAAGGCGAATAGACTCGCTAGATAAGGTAAGATTTTTTGTATTTAATTTTTCTCCAAATCAAGCACATCATTTTAAGTTTATGTTAGAACATTGGAGTTTAAAATTTTAACCTCACAAACTTTGTTGCAGAGTTGGGCTAGTGTTGAACCACCAAAAACAACCGTAAAAAGAATGCTTTTGCAAGAGGACCGTCAGTTGACTCCCGCCAGATTATCCTTACCAACCGCTACACCAAAACTTAATACTCGGTTGTATGAACGTTCTGTGGTTTCTCATGATATTCCACAAAGTGCCTTAAACATTTCTCAAATCAGAGGTAAATACTCCTTTAATTAAATTTTAATTTTGTGCAGTAGTGGTTTCTGATTATTATTATTATTATATGCTGACGTTCTGCAGGCAGTCAGGATGTACAGATAAAACAAAATTACGAGGGACAGCCGAGTTCCTCTCTCTTCAGTGGTTACCGTTCAGATTCATCAAGTTTTGCTTCCCGGTCAAATCAGTTAAGTTCTATTGTAACTCGAGATGCTGCAAAAGACACACCTAGTTTGACTGCTGAAAAGTCAAACCGTTTGACCTTTGCTTTAAAGCCTGATGACATGCTAGTCAAAGACCCAAAGGTTAATCAACAATCCAAGGTTTTAGAACCTTCATTAAATACCACGAAGTCACCGGCATTCAATATATTCCAGAAGAAACCTATTGAATTTTCAGACTCCGGTGGTAAAATTAATGAAGGGAACCAGAAGCCTTTAGTGGCTGAAACCTCTTCTATTTGGTCTAGGAAGAGTCCAGAAACTTCTGTTGTGTTGAGTGCCAGCCCATCAACCGCCTTTTCTGGAAAAAGTTTCTCTCTGGAAGCTTCTACAAGAGAAAGTCAGTCTTCCAGTGCATCGTCGCCTGTTCCTGTTACTTTAGCACCATCATCCTTTTCGTTTAAAGACACATCCTCATCTTCAACATCTGCTATATCACTCGGTAAATCATCAACCGGGTTCAGGTTTAAATTAGGTGCCACTCAGAGCACTCCAGCATCTGGTCCTTCACTTTCTTTCCCTTCATTTTCATCTTCTACTTCATCCAGTAAACCCACATCGAACGTAGATTTAAACACCTCCAAATCTGAGTCAACCAAGTTGAATCCGGTTACAAGTGAAAGCTCTAAACCTCAAGTAGTATCAGTCCCCAAGTTTGACCCAAAACCAAGTGAGAATTCTTTTGAACAAACTTTACCTCAGCCCGTGGTTCCAACTTCTTTGGGATCTACAAGTCAACCTTCACCTTCTATTCTCTCATTTCCATCTATCACCTCATCCACTAAACCCACGTTAAACATAGATTTAAACACTTCCAAATCTGAGCCGTTCAAGTTGAATCTAGATACGAGTGAAAGCTCTAAACCTCAAGCAGTATCAATCCCCAAGTTTGACCTGAAGCCAAATGAGAATTCTTCTAGTCAAACTTTACCTTCTCAGCCTGTGGTTTCAACTCCTCTGGGCCCCACAAGTCAACCATTAACCAGTTCGATTTCAGAAAGTCAACTCAACTTAAATTCAAAACCAGACCAAACATTGGTACCACCCGTTGTGTCCTCAACAGTCATCACAAATCCAGTGGATGTGGTTACCCAGGAGGATGAGATGGAGGAAGAAGCTCCTGACACCACTACTCAATCTACATTAGGAGGCTTTGGTGGGTTTGGGCTTGGCTCAAGCCCAAACCCATCTGCACACAAGCAGAATCCATTTGGTGCACCGTTTGGTAATGCACCAGCAATTGCACCAGCCGCTTTTACTGCTCCACCAAGTGGTGGTTTGTTTAAACCTGCATCGTTTAGTGTTGAATCTCAACAACCTTCCCAGCCACCTCAGCAGACGAGTTTCGGTGCAGTTTCCGGCAACATCTTTGGTGGTAATAATAATCAAAGTAGCGGTGGACAAGGGTTTGGACAGCCAGCTCGGATTGGATCGGGCCAACAGGCTCTAGGGTCGGTTCTTGGCTCGTTTGGGCAGTCAAGACAGTTTGGTGCAGGTTTACCTGGGACTGCTGCTACACCAAGTCCATTTGGAGGTGGTTTCGGTGGCAGTCAAACTGCTGGTGGTTTTGCCACTGCTGCCTCAGGCGGTGGTGGGTTTGCTAGTCTGGCCTCAGGAGGTGGTGGTGGTTTTGCTGCTGCTGCTGCCACAGGTGGTGGTGGGTTCGCTGCTGCGGCTACAGGCGGCGGTGGTGGTTTTGGTGGTGCAGCTACAGGCGCCGGTGGTTTCACTGGTGCAGCTACAGGCGGTGGTGGTTTTGGTGGTGCAGCCACAGGTGGTGGTGGATTTGGTGCTGCTCCTGCAATTGGTAGTGGATTTGGTGCTCCTCCGGCATTTGGCAGTGGATTTGGTGGTGCTCCGGCAGCTGGTGGTGGATTTGGTGGTGCTTCGGCGGCTGGTGGTGAATTTGCTGGTGTGGCTTCTGGTAATTTATTTTCTATCATCTTTTAATCTTTTATGGCTATAGAATTATAATCATAGAGGTGACATTTTGATCCGTTTGTTTATAACTGTCAAATAAAAGAATTTAGCTGAACGGGAATGGTTCAAACAGGCTGGAAGTCACCAAGAGTCATTTTTAACACATAAACCCTCCTAAATAATTTTAATAAAAAGTTACGATTTTCATGTAATGATAATGTTTATGTATGTAATTGCATAGTTTTGTAATAAAAAGTTATAAAAAAGTCAATGAAAGGTTTTCTCGGTCAATCCAACTTGACTCTTAATTAATTTTGATTTGGTGTGGTGTAGGTGGGTTTGGAGGTTTTAGCAGTCAGGCAGGAAGTGGGTTCTTGACATTTGGCAGCAGCAGCAGTGGAGGAACAGGAAAACCTCCGTCTGAGCTCTTCACACAGATGAGGAAATAGTTTACTGTAAGAAAAGTAAATTTCGGAATTCAGTTTAGACAAGAATATAAACATGTGGAGTAAATATGATTTTGTGGGGAGGGGATCATTTCCTGCGACACAAATGACGGAAAAGGCTAGTGTTGTATGAATTTGTTATGGTCTTGAAGTGCTGAAAACCAAAATCACAAATATATTCTGGTTTAAATGAAACACTTATTTGGTTGGTTTTTCTGGTGTGAGCGATGGTTTTGTTAGTCGGTCACTCGAATTATACAATAGGTCACTTCTACAAACTAACTAAACTAAGACAGGTCCAAATGAGCTACTTGCAACTTGCAAGCGCCATCACTGCCATTGCAACAGGCACTGCTTTTGTTGCTGCCTTGTCGCCGCTAAGTGTAAAGTAATCTATGAACATACATAGGCTCAATCCAAGTTTTAAAACCAGTTAGAAGCTACAAGTGTGGCTTAATGTAAGCCCTAAAACGTACTCTAAACTTGAGATCGTCTTCAAATTTTAATTTACCCGTCTTTAGAATCTTAAATTGCTCTTTAAATTTGAGGTCTTTTTAGATTTCAACTTATACGTCCTTGAGCAGTCTAAAATTGAGGTCTTTGAAATCATATTCAAAGGGCTGATCCTAAGAAGCTTGTCGGTGTTATTAGCGATTTATTAGTTAATAAATTAGCTATCTAGAATAAGATTAAAAACTATACGCATGTTGCCTATAACGTCATAAAGTGTAAATACCACCCTCTTTAGTAAATTTTAATTATTCACAAAGGGACAAACCTGATGCACGAGGCTCTCGCATAATATCCCACCCGTTAAATATCATGCCAACTTGGGCCTAATGTATGCATCTTTGTTTTTTTTCTCACGACTCAACCACGTGATATCCACGTCATCATAAACCACGTATAAACTTTAGGGGGTGCAAAAAACCATTACCTATTAGAATAGGGGTAACAAATGCACATGTTTTTAACCCAAAAGAAATGCAACATCATGCCAGTGTTGAATGCTCCTGTCCTTTTTCCCTTCAAAAATCCTCCAATCCATTAACACGCTCGCTCAATCGGAATCATAACTTTAATTAACCGATCATACGGTTAACATTGATTGATCTTCACGTTCCGTTTATTTTCTTTCAATGTAGCCATTCGATTGGAATCCACGTCTTCCGTTAATCGAGTTTATTATACCTACCTAGGGTTTGTTTTTATCATTATGCTTTGTCCTGAATTGAACACTCAGATACAGACATGGCTTCGTGATTACGCTAAGCTTCAATCCTTTGCCGTCATTCTTATTTACATTCAGGTAGTTTATCCTCATATTTATTATTATTCTCCTTTGAATTTATAATTAGTGTCTGTTAGTGCTCTGCATTGCGATTTCACTTATTTTTATTCGTTTAAATTAAGATTCAGGAATGTGTAGACTGCAGAACATTAGAACTTAGAATTGATGACCTAGAGTTTTGATGTGAGTTGTTGTTTTGTAATGATTTTGAATCCATAATTAGTATCTGTTACTGCTCTGCATTGTGTATTTGTTTAATTAAGATTCCGAAATGCATAGAACACTAGAAATTGAATTTATGACCTTGAGTTTTGATCTGTGTGATTTTTTATGTACTGATTTTGATTCCTTAGTTAGTATTTGTTAGTGCTGTACATTGTGATTTTAATGTGTTGTTTATTCATTTAGTTAATATTTCGAAATGCGTGGAAAACCAGAACAGAACTTGAATTTATGACCGAGAGTTTTGATGTGAGGGATTGTTTTGTAATGATTTTTGAATCCATAATTAGTATCCGTTAGTGCTCTGCATTGTGATTTCACTGTATTTTTTTTCTAATAGTTTTAGGCGTTTTATTAAGATTCTGGAATGTGTAGAACACTAGAACTTGAATTTGTGACCTAAAGTTTTTATCCTACTTTCGATAGAATTGCATTTTTGTGATGACATGGTCCAGGATAGGAGTTCGAGGAGATGTAGGATTAAGGTTAAGGACTTTTAGGGGAATGGTATAATTGTGTTTTTAGCTTTATCTTGGGGCTTAGATTTTCCTACAGTTTAGGTTACCACGTGTGTTATCATTTTATATGTTTACTTTACTCTTTTTCGTTTTCTTTGGTTATTGGTAGCTTCCTATTTTCTATATTTTTTAGTTTTGTTTGGCGTGGAGCTGGGGGTCTCTTTGGAAGCAGCCCTATGGATGGGATAGGGGGAAGGTTTGCCTACATCCTACCCTCCCCAAACCCGACCAATAGCTTCCCATGGGTGGGATATACCGGGTACGGTTGCTGTAGTTTTGATTTGGTGATTGCTCGTAATGATTTGAATTGTGCGTTTTTGTTCCTTCGCTATGTTTTTTATTTGTATACTTGTATTCCAAAATGTGTAGAACTTGAATTTATGACCTAGATACCTAGATTTTTTTATCTGAGTTGTTTTGTGATGATTTTGAATTGTATTGAAGTTTTGTATCCAGTTGATAGTTTTGTATTGATTTTGAATCCATAATTAGTATCTGTTTTTTTTCGTCTAATTAAGACTCCGGAATATGTAGAAGACCAGAACTTGAATTTATGAGTTATGACCTAGAGTTTTGATCTGAGTGTTAGTTTAGTAATGATTTTGAATTGTTATGTTTTGTATTAATTGATTGAAGTTGTATTGGTGTTTGAAGATTGCTTGTGCTTTAATCGGATCATTGGGGGCACTGTATAACGGAGTCTCGCTTATAAATGTCGGGATTGGGTTGTTCGCATTGGTTGCGATCGAGAGTAGCAGCCAGAGTTTGGGCAGGACTTATGCTGTTCTTTTGTTTTCCGCAATTTTACTCGACATATTGTGGTTTTGCCTCTTCTGTCATGAAATCTGGTTTGTTTTACTCTTAGCATTCATTACTCTGTTTAATTTCTAGGTTTTTTGTATGAAATAGTTAAGCCCTAGTTTGCAAATGGACATGCCGGTTGAATAAAGTGGATAATGAATTTTCTTCACATGAATAATTAATGACTTATGGTTGATTGGTGGATAAAACACATATAAAATGATATTATATATTTGTATATGCAAGCAATCTTGATTATTGAAGTAATTGGTGTGACTCAGTCATACATATGGAATAATGGAATGGTCTTCTAGTCTTAGTCGAGCATAATCTAAAAGAGATTCTTGTATTAGTCAATTGGTATAAACTTCAGCTTATTTCTATCTTTTCACATAGATTAACTACCTACAGTTCCTACTTAGCAAGCCATTGAATGTAATATGATATATTAGAGATATATGATATATTAGAGATATATGATATGATGGTGTTTAAAGTTTAAGACACACACTCGATTATATAAACAGGTGTTTTAGAGGGTTTGAAATTTGAAGTTTCTTCTTCATGATCCAAAAATATTTCTTTCAGTTTATATATATATATATATATATATATATTAGCTATATACCATGATGGTTTGCTTGAAGTGACAAAACAATATTTAGGGTGCTATATTGAAAATTTTCTGTTTTCTACATATCGAATAAATCTGAATATACAAATTTAAATAACTGCATGCAGGCACATTTCTTCAGAGATATATGGAGAATCTGCCATACTTTCAGTGAGACTGACTCTATTAATGCAAATTATTGGGTTCACGGTGAGATCGTCATCCTCATTATTATGGATTCAGATGTATAGATTGGGGCCATCACTTGTAGATAGTATGGTTATTCGAGATGCTGACTTGGATTTGAGGAACAGTTTTATGAGTCCCACCACTCCTCGTGTAGTTAAAACTGGTTCTATTGACTCCATCAACGATCCAGGATTTTTCTCCTCTCTTTTTTCAGATAACCAAGATGAAGGATCACTACCCTCGGTAGGTATTATTGGTTATTTCTAGAGGTGACAAGATTAACATGCCGGGCTGGTTGGGCAAAAGTTGAAATGTGTCACTTCCAACAGGTCGGGTTCGGCCAAGTTGGGTTGACCTGCAAACACTTTTATGCTCTTTACTATTATTATTATTTTAAGTAGAGGCATTAGTTATGATTACAAAATGAGAGTATTAAAATAATATCAGAATTTAATAAAAATAGGGTTCGAGATTGACACCTCTACTAATTTTCTTATTATGTTTCGGATTCATGCGAATTTCTTGTAATATATGTAGAGTCAATACCATCAGATTAATATGGACGGGTCTCTGGCTGATCCTTTGTTGAAGTCAACTGTAAGCAAATCTCTTCGGTCAACACATGTAAGTTCTGATTTCCATTCACACTTTTAGATCATACGAATATATCAACTATAGGTGACAAAATGTTGGTTCAGGTGGGTTGGATAACGGGTCGGGTCAAAATTGAATCCGGCCACTTCTGTCTGGGTTGGTTTTAATTTTTAAATACATGAGATGTTGAGTTTCAAATAATACTAATGCGTTTCAACACTATCTATGTTCTTGATTCAAAGGTTTTTTATGCAGGAAAGGAGCACAGTAAGCCGGCTCACGAGTCTTTGAAGTAGACTTCTTCATCATATATAATAATAAGAGTTAATAATACCTGTCCACATAATCATCATTTTCCATTTATTTTTTACCCAATTGAGCTTCATTCTTATATTTTAATGTTGTACGTGAATGACTCATGGCAACAATTATGTATAGTTGCGTATCAGATGCTATTAAAGGTTTTGCTTAACAGCTTGTACTTCATGCATGTGTGTCATGTACCTTTTATCCTGTATGCCCATGCTTCAGTTTTCTGCATTGCTTCTAGGGTTGTACGCGTCATGAGCTGGACCTTCGTAACTTTAATCGGTTTTGCTCCATAAGTGTTTCTCAAGTGGCTTCCCAGATTCATATCTCACATACTTCATGTAAGAGGATGAGGTCATGTGTTCTGTATTGGTGTTTAGAGTGTGGTTTTCGTTTTGATAAAAAGTATAGGTTGAATTGCTAACAATGGTTTTCGGGAAACGACAAAACAAGCCGGCTTGGTCTGGTCGGTCTCTAGATCGGCTGGTTTTACCGGTTTAATGATCCTGCTTTATGGTTAGGCACTTTCAGTTGATTTTTTAGATCATTAGTTTGTATTAACAGTTTTAAAATAATGTAGATTGTTCATTATTATGATACATATCCTTATTGCAAACAGAAAATAAAAAATAATTATAACGGTTAAAGGGCGGTTTTGAAGTTTTGGACCGGCCCGAACCTTGAATGAACCAGACTGATTAGATCTTAAACCAGCGAATTTGCTTTTGCTCGATCGATAAGAGTCCTGGGGTTCGTTGTTTAATCATGATGATGAGTACTACTTTCCAGTCGCCAATATCTCAAATAGATTGTCACTATATGCCTATAATCAACTTGAAATAATCTTATAGCTACACTTGTAGATGATGTGAGGTTAAAGTTTCAAGTTTGAAAATTCTCTCTTATTAGAAGTGTGTGTTTGGTATACGTTGCATTTTAAAATTTATATTTTGGTGTACATATGAAATTTTGATATTTTATGAGTTGTAACAAGTAACAACGTGTATGAATGATAATGATATACCATAAGTGGTGGCATGTTAGCAATTTTATAAATTAATATGTAGCATGGACCGACTATGCTCCCTTGATCTCTCCACCTGTATTTCGTGCTTTAACAATAGTGACTAATCTAATTTAATGATGGTACTTAAAGGTTCTTTTATATGTTTGAATATTCAAATATAAACCGACATCATGTGATTTTTTTGACACTTAATATATAGATCACTATTCTTTGAAATTTACACTAGGTCTTCATATGACTATAGCTGTTCTTTCAAAAGAATGTTGTGTTTTTCAAACTTTGTGCAAGATGAACAACCTCAAAGTTTTAAGTATATTTTTATGTTGTAAACATTTATCAAGTTATCTAAAGTTTAAAGTTTTCATTTTCAAACTAATTTTAATCTCAACTTTCGAATCATCTATTTCAATAATTACCATTCTCATATTGAAAACACAACTCGTCATATTTGTCGTAAGTCTTCTTTACCATAGCAAGAATTCGTTATAAGACACGGTACATGCTTCTCTCCTTGTACTTAGCATCTTTTGTTCTCATCACCACAAATACAATCACTCCACTGCATGATCCATTCATGGATGAATTATACATGTCTATCCTCTTCAAAGTCACGACTATTCTTACACCTATTCTTTTTTCTTATGAAGAGCCTCTTAAAATTATGATCCACCATAGCAGTTCTTCACAATGTTCACTTTTGCGGTAACCATCATATTATCATTTGATGACCCTATTAGAAAGAATATACTATTAGGGTTTATTATTATATTTTTACCATGATTAAAATACATTATATTGTTTTTTAATGAAAAGCCCGTGAAATATTATGCATATATTATAATCAACTATACATATGAATACAACATGGATAATTACAACGAAAACCTAATCAAATAATCTCTTACACATGATAGCAATATAACGATTAATCTGATCGAACCATATTTGTGTGAAATGAAATAAGGTAGGTTGATTTAGGGGTTACTGGGGTTAGGAAATGGTGTTTGATTACTTAAGAGTAGATGATTAATGTTTACCTAATGTATTCATTAGTGGATTGATTATTTTTTTCAACTTGAAGATTATGCTTAATTATCTTCCTAATATTCACCAACAAAATATTTACCATATTCAAAACTTTTATATACTTGGTTTATTTTATAAAATACTAGCTTTAAAGTTCGTGTGATACACACGATGTTTAAAAGAAATACAATTAAGCTATATAAATTTAATGGTTAAATTAAAAAAAAAAACTATATTTTAATTTATCAAATTAAATAGTTTTATAAGTTCAAATTATATTTTCTAAAGGAATATTCATACGAATACATGGTGTATTATCACACAATTTTTTCATAATCACGAAAAAACATGAATCTGGTGATTTTATAAGTTGTAAGTATATTTTTAATTGAATAGCGAATTTTAACAAAAGATAAGATATTTCATTATGCACGACATAAAAAAGAACATCATATGTAAAATTAGCATGAATAAAGCTTGCTTTTGTGTTACATTTTCGAAGAAAATAGATTCATCGAGGTTGAATAAATATGTGAGAATAAAATTGTTATTCATATAGAATTTTTTCTTTATCATCTTACACCTATAAATATCGTTTATTAAATTTTACCATATTCATCTCTTACACTCAAAAGTATATATATAAATTGATTTAATTAGAAAAAAGTAGATCTGATTTCATCAATATAAATAGTTTGATTATATTGATAAAAATACTTCCATATATTTCATCATAGTAATTTATGTAATTAGTTATTTGATTGAAGATTGGATTGAAATGTTTTGATTGCACTAACATAAATATGTTCTCATTAAAAATAGAAAAATAATTTAAACAGAATTTAGGCTAGGAATGAATCTTCAAGTGACATGTATCTCTAATTATTTTCTTTTATTAGAATAAGTAGATTTAAGCTTTTAACAGTTTTTTTTATATTAAACGATCAATTTCAACTTGAAGTTATAGTATCTTGAATATTCAACGGCGATTATATATTCATGCCACTTAATTCCTCATAAGAGTCACATAATCCACTTTAACCCTTTTTAGTTTTTACTTTATCTCACTTAAAAGAAATGGTTTAACCCAGCTTAACACTCCCTTAATTTAATTTGAAATCAATTCTTAAATTATTATGTATTAGTGTAGATGATTTAAAAGTTTGTTTATACTTTAACCCAGCTTGCCTTTGACGCCCTTTAACCCATGGAGGAATGATGCCCCACTTGTTAACCTTTGTCAAATCAACTTTAACTTCCTAGACGTTAAGGTATAACCTAGGACCCATTGACTTGAATTTCAAAATTTAATTTAACATGCTTGCCAAAACTACTTGACGTATGTAATAACCATTCATGCCTTTTAAAGAGGAGTATCGAGTTTAAACGTGGTAACAAGTAGCTTTAGAGCATATTTAGGATTGAGTTTGAAAATAATTTATTGGTTTTTTCAAAAAGTTATTTTAAAAAGCCAATATTTAGGACTTTTAGAAAACTGTTTTTTAACTATTTTAAAAAACTAAAATAAAAAAGATCTTTATAATGACCAAACATCTTTTGACTTATTAGTATTTTAAAAAAGCCAATAAGATGCTTTCAAACTCAATTCCAAACGTTCTATATGTTGGTGTAAAATATAGGGTAAAATCTTACATCAATCATCTTTCTTTTATTATTTTTAAACCTATATGACATGACTTTGTTTTATTATTGTTATTATAATTATAAGTGCATTCTTCAAATCTATAGACATGCGTATAACAATACACACATTTTACATATTACCCAAACTATCTTTTTTGACTAAGGGGTTGTTTGGTAATCTTGTGCTGAATTATTCTGATGTTTGACATATTAAGAGGTAACCTATGAATCTGTCTAATATGTTTCTAAAACTAACTCACTAAGAGACTCTACGAACCAGTAATAAGTGTCTTTTTAGTGAATCAAACACATCTAAATCTGACCGATTCAAAGGTGCCCACTTAATGAAATCTTTACGATGTTACCAAACAACACTAACAATTTATTTATTTTTTCACTATATTACCTCTTATTTATCAAACCCGACTATAGTTACTGGTTTGGTTCAAAAATTATTTATCAAACCCGACTATAAACATCCATAGACTATTTAGTAACGTGTTGTATAGGCAACCATATGTCTGCATGTAGCCCACATATATTGAATATCATGTTCTCTTGATTGAATATGACCCATGAACTCAACTCAACACATCAAGGTCACTATTTGAGTTATTGGAGATACATACGAAATCTCTCTTTTTTTTAATGAATTTTAATAAAGCTCAACCGACTTTCTTGTACAAACAACCTATAAAAGCACAATAATATAGTTAGAGTTAAAACTATCTTAAGTTAAAAAAAAAAAAAAAAACAAAATATGAGTAGGGTGTTTAAACAATTTTTGGCTTGCTTGAATTCAGAACGTTTGTAAACAAGTCGAGTGGGAACAAAGGTAAATTATAACCCACTTTTATTATATAGAAAATATAAATTTTAAATTATTTAGTTAATAAACATTGTGTCATGTGTATGTTTAAAATATTATATATGTCTAAGATTTTCTTCTTGTTATTCTCATAGATGGACTATGCGAAAATAATCGTCTCTAGTTTTTGTTGATAAGACATGTCCTGTTTGTAATAAGGCTTGTTTGGAATTCTTTGAGGAGTACGTTGTCCATTGTAGACAACTTTCATGTTTCAAGTACTGACATGATTCAGCTAGAGATGTGATTTTTGACATATTCAGACGCACTGGGATTTCTGTTAAGAAATAAGCACTTGCGAATTTCTTAACTGACCTGTTGGATGGACGGTCATATCTTAGACCGGTTGATATTTTGGTCTTTGGATGGATAGTGTGACATCTGACCCGATCCGACCCGACCCAGGTACCCGTTTCTCTGATCCGATCTCTTTCTTTTATGATTTAATATTTATTTATACTTATATTTTACTTTTAATAATAATAATATATTTTCCTTCCCGCCTCTTTCTCTCTCTTCCTTTCCGCCGTCCCGTCCCTCTTCTTCTTTCTTTCCGCCTTCCTTTTCTCTTGTCGCCGTCCCGCCCTCCTGTTTAACCCCTCTGCTGTGACATCTGCCCCGCTCCGACCCGACCCAGGTACCCGTTTCTCTGACCCGATCTCTCTTTTATTATTTAATATTTATACTTATATTTTACTTTTAATAATAATATATATTTTCCTTCCCGCCTCTTTCTCTCTCTTTCTTTCCGCCGTCCCGTCCCTCTTCCTTCTCTCTTTCCGCCTCCTTTTCCCTCTTGTCGCCGTCCCACCCTTACGCCTTGTTTCCCTCCTCTTTGCTTGTCCTTTGGTTCTTCCCGCCTAAGGATGTCTGCAGCTCCACGCGCCAGACTCCTTACATGGAAGCCTGCGTGAAGACATCTTGTTCCTGCGATGCGTGAAGAGAACTCTTCTCGCAGCGCGCTAAGAATGCATGTTCTTCCCGCAATGCGCTAAGAATGTATGTTCTTCCCGCGATGCGCTTAGAATTCTTGTTCTTCACACAGCACGCTAAGGATTTGTGATTCTTCCCGCAGTGCGCTAAGGATTGTTGTGCCAGCCTTCGCGCTCGCGCACTCAGCCTTCCCGCGCTTAACCCTTGTATCTTCTGTTTATTCCAGCCTGTATGCTGTGTTGTCTTATCTTTTGAGCTGTTGACCTAATCTGCTTTATGTCTGAATAGTTACTTTCGGCGCAGCAGGCGTACCAACCCCCATTGGTTGGTAGAAAAAGTGACTGACATTATCTTTTGAGATCTGCTTTTGCCATGCTTGACCAGTACCTTTATCTGATCCGCCCATGCCTGTTACTGTTCCCTGTCAGCTTTTATCTTGCCCCCTGCAGCTGCCATATCTTTTGATATCTTTTGCTTTTGGAATCTTTTACTTTTTGAGATCTTTTCCCCTTTTTCTAGGGATTGTGTTCCCTAGGGTTTCTCTATAAATAATAACATTATTTTTCCTAACACTACACACACAAAACACTTAATCTCTCCTGTTCTCTTGCTCCTTGCTCTCTCTGCCGTCTTCCTCTCTGCCTCCGTCTTCCTCCTTGTTCTTCCTGCTTTTCCGGTAATATATATTATAATTTACTTATTAATTATGCTAACTTATAATCAAGACTTAAAACCAATCGTTAAAACAATAATCTTTAATTATAGGTTAACTTTGCTTGTTTAAGAGTTGATTCTTGCTTATCTATCACCGCATCGTTTATCATGTGAGTAATCTCGTACCTAATCCCTTTTTGCTTTTAAATGTTTTGGGATGTTCATGTGTTTGTACAAAACTTGAGTCTTAAAACTGTTTATGAACTTTAGTCGCGCAGTATCCCATGTGTTGAGGACGTTTACTTGGCTGTTTATTTGTATGTGTGTATCATTAACCGCTTTGTTCGGCCTATTCCGCAGTTCCGTTGGTACCATTAGTTGAACACGGGAGACCTATCGTTTACGGTTTTCTTTGTTTACACTTGCACAGATGTTTTCTCGTTTTTATGCTCAATTGGGAGCATGGATTGAACTATGATCTATGAACTATCTTAGGCTTGATCACAATCTGATTACACCCTTGTTAAACTCTAGACATACACGTGTTGCGCGCAGATTTACTGTGATTATCTATGATTATCTATTAAACTTGATTTCTCACCAACACGCAAGTGTTTGACGTTTATTTTAACACATGTTCAGGTTTGCAGTAGCTGTTTTGGAGCTTGTGGACACGTAGGACGTTTTTACTTTTGGACCTAGAATTAAAATGTATCAAGACAAGTTAATGTTGTTTGAATGTTATAATTTATAATATATTGATTTATGTTTGATTTATGTTCTTTATTTTCCCCGCTGCGCGTGCGCGATAAAATGTGTATTAATAAATATTGACACCAATAGTGTCGCGAGTAATGAAGCAATATGTGGCGCCCCGATGTATAATCCGCCTTTGGTCGGGGTGTTACAGATTGGTATCAGAGCTCGTTGACTTTAGGATAGGTGGTTAGACGTAACGGCCTAGAATACCTAAGAGTCCCTTCTCGCGCATGAGAGAAATCTCATGTTTGCGCGCTTATTGTTAATTACTCGTTATTTATGAATATGCTCGCACTTGCGCAGTATATGATTTTATGTTCTATTTCGCGATATTTCGATTTTTGTTGAATTTCGATTTTTATTGATTTTACTTACATATTCGTTTGTTGGGATTGAAAATCCGAAAAGTCATGGTGATACATGAATAGTTGATTTTCAATTTCCATTTACGATTATGTTCTAAGGTTGGAGACTTGAAAAGTCATGGTGATACATGGATTGTCAACCTCCAATACTCATTTTCTTGTATATTTTATATTGAAGATTGGAAAGTCATGGTGATACATGAATCGTCAATCTCCAATACTCGTTTGCCCGTATATTTTAAATTGGGAATTCGGAAAGTCATGGTGATACATGAATTGTCGATTCTTGATTCGAATTTGTTACCTTTATTAAGTCTGCATTTAAAGTCATTTATTTTACTTTAACTTTTGATAGTATCTAACTCCGTGAAACCAAGCTTTATAAAGTTAAACTTTGCGATAAAAACTAAGATATTAACTAAAATTAAAACTTTTATAGAATGCCTCCGCTATCTCGCCGATTTCAGAGAAGAGAAGCCTCGCGCATGCGTAGACAGCAACGTTCCCAGGAAATGGCCGCCGCAATAGCCCAAGCTTTGAGCCAAAACAATGCTAATACCTCCAGTTATAACATTAAGTCCTTTAATGCGGGTAACCCTCCGAAGTTCACAGGTCTTGAAGGAGCCACCGTGATGCTCCAATGGCTTGAGAAGATTGAAAACGCTTTCCTCCATACCCAATGCCCCTCGGAAAGACGAACCCTATATGCTTCCAGTGTCCTGGAATCCAGAGCGCTTACATGGTGGAATGGAGTAGCCCATGCGCGTGGCGCAGAAGCTGCTTCCAGCATACTCTGGGAGGAATTTAAGGATCTCTTGACGCGAGAATTCTGCCCTCCCAACGAAGTAAAGCGCCTGGAGGAAGAATTTTGGAACCTGAAGCAATACAGTGGAGAAGCGCGCGAGTACGCGACGCGCTTCCACGAGCTAAGCTTACTGGTCCCTCACCTTGTTACCCCTTCCCGCCGAGCCATCGAGAAATTCCTTGGGGGTCTCCCCATGGAAATTCAAGATTCTGTATGGGCCAGAAACCCAGTTACCCTCTCTGACGCCATCGAATTGGCCGCTGTGCTCAGCGACAACCATGTCAGAGCAGGAACCCTGTTCCTGCGGGGAACTGAGAAGACCAAACCCACCAAGACTGTCCCTGAACCAACAGAAACCAAACCAGAACCCTCAAACCATAACCAGAAACGTAGGCGCAGACAAGCCTATGCGCTTACCAACCCGCCCATTGTCCAGCAACCAATTTATCAACCTCCAGTTAACACGCCTAACCCACTGTCAGCCTACCCAACTCCTGTAGTCCACAACTATGCCTTAACCAATCCAGCACTTCCTGCCCCGCCAACTAAGAAACCTTACACAGGAAACCAACCCTTTTGCCCAACTTGTAGACTTCATCACCCACCTCAAGTCCCGTGTCGACAATGTAACCGATGTGGCCGCGTAGGTCACTCCGTTGAGTACTGTAGAACCCCTCCCTCCAATCCGATTGCGCCAACACCACCAGCTTACCCGCAGAACCCACAGCCAACTTACCAAAACCCACGACCCAGATCGTGCTTTAACTGCGGTGATCCAAGTCATTTCCGGAACGCGTGCCCAAGGCTACAAGTTCAGATTACTCAAGCGAATCCGGTGAACCAAATTTCGAACCAAGTGACGCGTGGACGAGCTTTTAACATAACCGCGCACCAAGCGCAAGCGAATAACGAGGTAGTTAATGGTACATTTTTGCTTAACGGATTTTATGCATCTATGCTTTTTGATACTGGCGCCGATAGAAGTTTTATCTCTCGCGCCTTTGAGCGGAAGCTTGCGCGACCGCGCGATAACTTAAAAGAAGATTTTTCAGTTGAATTGGCTAATGGCGAAACTGTTTTAATAAACTCGGTAATTAAAGATTGTACGCTTAACCTTAACGAAAACGATTTTCTGATTGACCTCATCCCCATGCCTCTTGGAAGCTTTGATGTTATCATTGGTATGGACTGGCTCTCGAAGAATCGCGCCGAAGTTATTTGCGCCAAGAAATTGATTCGCATACCTCGAGAAAATGGTGATCTTCATATCTACGGCGAAAAACCCTCCAGTGGTCTTAAACTTATGTCTTGCGCCGAAGCCCAAAGACTCATGCGGAAGAAGTGTATTGCGTTTCTAGCCCATGTGGTTAAACCCGATGAAGGAAAGAAGCTTCGCGATATCCCTGTTGTGCGTGATTTTTCTGAAGTTTTTCCTGATGATCTTCCTGGTATCCCTCCCGCTCGTGAAGTCGAGTTTCGTGTTGATCTTGTCCCTGGTGCTTCCCCCGTTGCTAAATCTCCTTACCGTCTTGCGCCCGCTGAGATGCAAGAATTGGCAAGTCAACTTCAAGAGTTGACTGCTAAAGGATTCATTCGCCCTAGCTCTTCGCCCTGGGGTGCTCCGGTGTTGTTCGTTAAAAAGAAAGATGGATCGTTCCGCATGTGTATTGATTACCGCGAGTTGAACAAACTCACCATTAAAAACCGGTATCCCTTACCGCGTATTGACGACCTTTTTGATCAACTCCAAGGTGCCTCTTGTTTCTCGAAGATCGATCTCCGTTCTGGTTATCATCAGTTGCGTATCCGCGATGAAGATGTTCCGAAGACTGCTTTTCGAACTCGTTATGGCCATTTTGAATTCTTGGTCATGTCCTTCGGTCTAACCAACGCACCCGCCGTTTTCATGGATCTTATGAATCGGGTGTGTAGGCCTTTCTTGGATAAATTCGTGATCGTGTTTATCGATGATGTTCTGGTGTATTCTAAGACCAAGGCCGAGCATGAGCAACATCTCCGGTTGGTGTTGCAGAAGCTTCAAACCGAGCAACTCTATGCTAAGCTTTCCAAGTGTGAATTTTGGTCTGATGAAGTACAGTTTCTTGGTCATGTTGTAAACAAGATGGGTATTCATGTCGACCCATCCAAGATTGAAGCAATCAAGAACTGGATTACGCCATCCTCTCCTTCTGAGATCCGTTCCTTTCTGGGCTTAGCTGGTTATTACCGGCGTTTCATTTCGAACTTCTCAAAGATCGCTTTGCCTTTAACAGCTCTTACGCACAAAGGTAAACCATATATTTGGGGCTCGAAGCAAGAAGAAGCCTTTCTGACGCTCAAGCGTTTGTTGTGTGAAGCTCCTGTTCTTGCGCTACCTGAGGGTAATGATGATTTTGTCGTGTATTGCGATGCATCCAACCAAGGTCTCGGTTGTGTTCTTATGCAACGAGGCAAGGTTATCGCTTACGCATCAAGGCAACTCAAGGTTCATGAAAAGAATTATACAACTCACGACCTCGAGCTTGGTGCAGTTGTTTTTGCCTTGAAGATCTGGAGACACTACCTTTATGGTACTAAGTGTATCCTCTACACTGACCATAAAAGCCTTCAGCATATCTTTGATCAAAAGGAACTTAACATGAGGCAACGCCGATGGAACGAACTCATCAGCGATTACGATTGTGAGATCCGGTATCATCCTGGTAAGGCTAATGTGGTAGCCGATGCGCTCAGCCGAAAACCCTGCCAACTTAACTGTATCTTGCCGCGCACCCAGCTTCACTTCGCGCCGATTCAAAGCAACCTTGAATCGCGTATTCGTGACGCGCAGCGCGCATCCATCAGTAATGATAACCTTCGCGCCGAGTTAGCGTGTGGCGCGGAAGCACTCTTTGCCCCTAATCTGAGTGGAATTCTCTGCTATCTCAATCGCATCTGGATTCCCTTTGATGAGAATCTTCGCGCTGATATCCTGAGTGAAGCGCACAAATCTCGGTATTCCGTTCATCCTGGCGCTGATAAGATGTACAAGGATTTGCGCATTACTTATTGGTGGCCCGGTATGAAAAAGGATATTGCTGTGTTCGTAGCTAAGTGCCTGACTTGTTCTAAAGTTAAAGCTGAACACCAACGCCCATCTGGTTTGCTCGAACAACCAGAAATTCCTACGTGGAAATGGGAAGGTATAGCGATGGACTTTATTACCAAGTTACCTATGACAGCAAGCAAACATGATAGCATTTGGGTAATAGTGGATCGATTGACTAAGTCTGCTCACTTCCTGCCCATTCGTGAAAACTACCGTGTTGAGCATCTCGCGCAGCTTTATGTCAAGGAAATCGTCTGCCGCCATGGTACTCCTTTGAGCATCATATCCGATCGCGATGGCCGTTTTATATCTCGCTTTTGGAAATCTCTCCAATCTGCGCTAGGAACTCGCTTGGACATGAGTACGGCATATCATCCTCAGACTGACGGTCAGTCTGAGCGAACCATTCAAACTCTTGAGGATATGCTCCGATCTTGTGTTCTTGATTTTGGAGGTAATTGGGATTCACACCTACCTTTGATCGAGTTCTCTTATAATAACAGCTATCATTCCAGTATCGGTATGGCCCCATTTGAAGCACTTTACGGTCGTAAATGCCGCTCCCCGATTTGTTGGAGCGAAGTGGGTGAAACTCAAATCACAGGACCCGAACTTGTTCAAGAGACAACCGATAAAATCGCCAAGATCCGTGATCATTTGCTGACTGCCAGAAGCCGACAGAAGAGTTACGCAGATCGTAGACGAAAGCCTCTCGAATTTCAAGTTGGTGATCTTGTTCTCCTCAAAGTGTCGCCTTGGAAAGGTGTTGTCCGCTTTGGGAAGAAGGGTAAGCTTGCTCCTCGTTATGTTGGTCCATTCAAGATTCTCGCGCGTGTGGGAAAAGTTGCCTACAGACTCGACCTGCCGCTCGCGCTCAGTAATGTGCATCCAACGTTCCATGTTTCCAATCTCAAGAAGTGTTTAGCTGACGAGAACCTTCACATTCCACTTGATGAAGTTCAAGTTGATGAATCCATGCATTTCATTGAGAAGCCTGTTGAGATTATGGATCGCGAGGTTAAGCAAACCAAGCGCAGTCGTATCCCTATCGTGAAAGTTCGTTGGGAGTCCAAGCGCGGAGCCGAGTTTACATGGGAAAGGGAAGATCAAATGAAGATCAAGTACCCGCACCTGTTCTCTGCGCAACCTACTTCGAGATAAATTTCGGGACGAAATTTCTTAAAGTAGGGGAGACTGTGACATCTGCCCCGCTCCGACCCGACCCAGGTACCCGTTTCTCTGACCCGATCTCTCTTTTATTATTTAATATTTATACTTATATTTTACTTTTAATAATAATATATATTTTCCTTCCCGCCTCTTTCTCTCTCTTTCTTTCCGCCGTCCCGTCCCTCTTCCTTCTCTCTTTCCGCCTCCTTTTCCCTCTTGTCGCCGTCCCACCCTTACGCCTTGTTTCCCTCCTCTTTGCTTGTCCTTTGGTTCTTCCCGCCTAAGGATGTCTGCAGCTCCACGCGCCAGACTCCTTACATGGAAGCCTGCGTGAAGACATCTTGTTCCTGCGATGCGTGAAGAGAACTCTTCTCGCAGCGCGCTAAGAATGCATGTTCTTCCCGCAATGCGCTAAGAATGTATGTTCTTCCCGCGATGCGCTTAGAATTCTTGTTCTTCACACAGCACGCTAAGGATTTGTGATTCTTCCCGCAGTGCGCTAAGGATTGTTGTGCCAGCCTTCGCGCTCGCGCACTCAGCCTTCCCGCGCTTAACCCTTGTATCTTCTGTTTATTCCAGCCTGTATGCTGTGTTGTCTTATCTTTTGAGCTGTTGACCTAATCTGCTTTATGTCTGAATAGTTACTTTCGGCGCAGCAGGCGTACCAACCCCCATTGGTTGGTAGAAAAAGTGACTGACATTATCTTTTGAGATCTGCTTTTGCCATGCTTGACCAGTACCTTTATCTGATCCGCCCATGCCTGTTACTGTTCCCTGTCAGCTTTTATCTTGCCCCCTGCAGCTGCCATATCTTTTGATATCTTTTGCTTTTGGAATCTTTTACTTTTTGAGATCTTTTCCCCTTTTTCTAGGGATTGTGTTCCCTAGGGTTTCTCTATAAATAATAACATTATTTTTCCTAACACTACACACACAAAACACTTAATCTCTCCTGTTCTCTTGCTCCTTGCTCTCTCTGCCGTCTTCCTCTCTGCCTCCGTCTTCCTCCTTGTTCTTCCTGCTTTTCCGGTAATATATATTATAATTTACTTATTAATTATGCTAACTTATAATCAAGACTTAAAACCAATCGTTAAAACAATAATCTTTAATTATAGGTTAACTTTGCTTGTTTAAGAGTTGATTCTTGCTTATCTATCACCGCATCGTTTATCATGTGAGTAATCTCGTACCTAATCCCTTTTTGCTTTTAAATGTTTTGGGATGTTCATGTGTTTGTACAAAACTTGAGTCTTAAAACTGTTTATGAACTTTAGTCGCGCAGTATCCCATGTGTTGAGGACGTTTACTTGGCTGTTTATTTGTATGTGTGTATCATTAACCGCTTTGTTCGGCCTATTCCGCAGTTCCGTTGGTACCATTAGTTGAACACGGGAGACCTATCGTTTACGGTTTTCTTTGTTTACACTTGCACAGATGTTTTCTCGTTTTTATGCTCAATTGGGAGCATGGATTGAACTATGATCTATGAACTATCTTAGGCTTGATCACAATCTGATTACACCCTTGTTAAACTCTAGACATACACGTGTTGCGCGCAGATTTACTGTGATTATCTATGATTATCTATTAAACTTGATTTCTCACCAACACGCAAGTGTTTGACGTTTATTTTAACACATGTTCAGGTTTGCAGTAGCTGTTTTGGAGCTTGTGGACACGTAGGACGTTTTTACTTTTGGACCTAGAATTAAAATGTATCAAGACAAGTTAATGTTGTTTGAATGTTATAATTTATAATATATTGATTTATGTTTGATTTATGTTCTTTATTTTCCCCGCTGCGCGTGCGCGATAAAATGTGTATTAATAAATATTGACACCAATAGTGTCGCGAGTAATGAAGCAATATGTGGCGCCCCGATGTATAATCCGCCTTTGGTCGGGGTGTTACATCTGCCTTGTCTCCCTCTTTTTCTCCTAACTCTCCTTGTCCTTTGTTTCTTCCCGCCTAAGGTTGTCTGCGCAGCTCCACGCGCCAGACTCCTTACAAGGAAGCCTGCGTGATGACCAGCTGTTCCAGCGATACGCGAGACGAACTCTTCTCGCAGCGCGCTAAGAATTGTAATTCTTCTCGCAGCGCGCTAAGAACGGTAGTTCTTCCCGCGACGCGCTAAGGATTTGTAGTTCTTCTCGCAGCGCGCTAAGAATCGTAGTTCATCCCTCGACGCGCGAAGAATTATAGTTCTTCCCGCGGCGCGCTTGGAATTGTAGTTCCTCCCGCGGCGCGCTAAGAAATGTGATTCTTCCCGCGGCGCGCCTTAGTCTTCTCGCGCGCAGTTTTCTCGCGCTAGACTTATCTTTTCTTCTGTTTTGTCCAGCCTGTTTGCTTTTGTGTTGTCTTACCTTCTGTGCTGTTGACCTAACCTGCCTTATGTCTGAAAAGTTACTTTCGGCGCAGCATGCGCACCAACCCCATTGGTTGACAGAAAAAGTGACTGACATTATCTTTTGAGATCTGCTTTTTCCATGCTTGACCAGTACCTTTATCTGAACCGCCCATGCTTTTACTGTTACCTGTCAGCTTTTCCCTTGTCCCCTGCTGCTGCCATATCTTTCCATATCTTTTGCTTTTGTTTTCTTATGCTTTTTGATATCTTTTGCTTTTGGAATCTTTTACTTTTTGGAGATCTTTTCCCCTTTTCTAGGGATTGTGTTCCCTAGGGTTTCCCTATAAATAATAATGTTATTTTCTTAACACATCACACACAAACACTTATTTTAACCCCCTCTTGATCTCTCTGCCGCCTCCCTCTCTGCCTCCGTCTTCCTCCCTGTTCTGCCCTGTTTTCCGGTAATATATCTATTATATATAATAATTTGTTTAAGTTACTTATTATTTATGCTAACTTATAATCAAGACTTAAATCAAATCATTAAAACAATAATCTTTAATTATAGGTTAACTTTGTTTGTTTGGTTCTTGCTTTACCTATCTTCACATCGTTTATCAAGTGAGTAATCTCGTACCTAATCCCTTTTTATTTTTAACGTTTTGGGATGTTCATGTGTTCATACAAACTTAGAGTCTTAAACTTGTTTATGAACTTTAGTCGCGCAGTATCCCATGTGTTGAGGACGTAGACTTGGCTGTTTATTTGTATGTGTGGATCATTAACCGTCTTGTCGGTCTATTCCGCAGTTTTCATGGTACCATTAGATGAACACGGGAGAACAATCGTTTATGATTTCTCTTTTGTTTACACATGCACAGTTTGTCTTGTTTGTGAGCTCAATTGTGAGCACTGGCAGTCTATGAATCTTAGAGTTGGTCCCGATCAGATTACACCCCTGTTGAAAACCAGACATACACATGTTGCGCGCAGATTTATTGTTATCTATGTATTAACTATTAAACTTGATTTCTCACCAACACGCAAGTGTTTGACGTTTATTTTAACACATGTTCAGGTTTGCAGTAGCTGTTTTGGATCTCGAGATAACCTAGGAAGTTTTCTTTATTTTGGACCTAGATTAAAATGTATCAAGACAAGTTATTGCTGTTCGAATATTATGATTTATAATATATTGATTTATGTTGCTTTATGTTATCTTGTGTTTACGCTGCGCGTGCGCGAATGAATGTATTTATTAAATATTGACACCCAATAGTGTCACGAGTAATGAAACAATATGTGGCGCCCCGATGTATAATCCGCCTTTGGTCGGGGTGTTACAGATTGGTATCAGAGCTCGTTGACTTTAGGATAGGTGGTTAGACGTAACGGCCTAGAATACCTAAGAGTCCCCTCTCGCGCATGAGAGAAATCTCATGTTTGCGCGCTTATTGTTAATTACTCGTTATTTATGAATATGCTCGCGCCTACGCAGTATATGATTTTATGTTTTATTTCGCGATATTTCGATTTTTGTTGAATTTCGATTTTTATTGATTTTTCTTACATATTCGTTTGTTGGGATTTGAAAACCTGAAAAGTCATGGTGATACATGAATAGTTGATTTTCAATTTCCATTTACGATTATGTTCTGAGGTTGGAGACTTGAAAAGTCATGGTGATACATGAATTGTCAACCTCCAATACTCATTTTCTTGTATATTTTATATATTGAGGATTGAAAAGTCATGGTGATACATGAATCGTCAATCTCCAATACCCGTTTGCTCGTACATTTTATATTAAGGATTGAAAGGTCATGGTGATACATGAATTGTCGATTCTCGATTCGGATTTGTTACCTTTATTAAGTCTGCATTTAAAGTCATTTCTTTTACTTTAACTTTTGATAGTATCTAACTCTGCGAAACCAAGCTTTATAAAGTTATACTTTGCGATAAAACCAAGATATTAACTAAAAATTAAAACTTTTATAGAATGTCTCCGTTATCTCGCCGTCATCAGAGGAGAGAAGCCTCGCGCAGACGATCGCAGCAACGTTCCCAGGAGATGGCCGCCGCAATAGCCCAAGCCTTAAACCAAAACAATGCTAATACCTCCAGTTACAACATTAAATCCTTCAATGCGGGTAACCCTCCAAAGTTCACAGGTCTTGAAGGAGCCACCGTGATGCTCCAGTGGCTTGAGAAAATTGAAAACACTTTCCTCCACACCCAATGCCCCTCAGACAGACGAACCCTATATGCTTCCAGTGTCCTGGAATCCAGAGCGCTTGCATGGTGGAATGGAGTAGCTCATGCGCGTGGCGCAGAGGCTGCTACCAGCATGCTCTGGGAGGAATTTAAGGATCTCTTGACGCGAGAATTCTGCCCTCCCAACGAAGTAAAGCGCCTGGAGGAAGAATTTTGGAACCTAAAGCAATACAGTGGAGAAGCGCGCGAGTACGCGACGCGTTTCCACGAGCTAAGCTTACTAGTCCCTCACCTTGTTACCCCTTCCCGCCGAGCAATCGAGAAATTCCTTGGGGGTCTCCCCATGGAAATTCAAGATTCTGTATGGGCCAGAAACCCAGCAACCCTCTCTGACGCCATCGAGTTGGCCGCTGTGCTCAGCGACAACCATGTCAGAGCAGGAACCTTGTTCCTGCGGGGAGCTGAGAAGACCAAACCCACCAAAACTGCCCCTGAACCAACAGAAACCAAACCAGAACCCTCAAACCGTAACAACCTCAAGCGCAGGCGCAAAGCCTATGCGCTTACCAACCCGCCCATTGTCCAGCAACCCGCCTACCAACCTCTAGTATACGCCCCTCAACCACTGTCCGCCTACCCAACACCTCCTGTAGTCCATAACTATGCCTTAACCAATCCGGCACTCCCTGCCCCGCCAACTAAGAAACCTTACACAGGAAACCACCCCTTTTGCCCAACCTGTAGACTCCACCACCCACCTCAAGTCCCATGTCGACAATGTAACCGATGTGGCCGCGCTGGCCACCTTGCAGAAAACTGTAGAGTCCTTCCCGCCAATCCAATTGCGCCAACACCACCAGTCTACCCGCAGAACCCACAACCAACCTACCAAAACCCACGACCCAGATCGTGCTTTAACTGCGGTGATCCCAGTCATTTCCGGAACGCGTGCCCGAGACTACAAGTTCAGATTACGCAAGCGAATCCGGTGAACCAGATTTCAAACCAAGTGACGCGTGGACGAGCTTTTAATATAACCGCGCACCAAGCGCAAGCGAATAATGACGTAGTTAATGGTACATTTTTGATTAACGGAAATTATGCTTCTATACTTTTTGATATTGGCGCCGATCGAAGTTTTATCTCTCGCGCGTTTGAGCAGATGCTTGCGCGACCGCGCAGCGATTTAAAAGAAAATTTTTCAGTTGAATTGGCTAATGGCGAAACTGTTTTAATTAACTCAGTGATTAAAGATTGCACGCTTAACCTTAACGAAAACGATTTTCTGATCGACCTCATCCCCATGCCTCTTGGAAGTTTTGATGTTATCATTGGTATGGACTGGCTTACGCATAATCGCGCCGAAGTTATTTGCGCCAAGAAGATGATTCGCATACCTCGAGAAAATGGTGATCTTCACATCTACGGCGAAAAACCCTCCAGTGGTCTTAAGCTTATGACTTGCGCCGAAGCCCAAAGACTCATGCGGAAGAAGTGTGTTGCATTTTTAGCCCATGTGGTTAAACCCGATGAAGGAAAGAAGCTTCGCGATATCCCTGTTGTGCGTGATTTCCCTGAAGTTTTCCCTGATGATCTTCCTGGTATCCCTCCCGCTCGTGAAGTCGAGTTCCGTATTGATCTTGTCCCTGGTGCTTCCCCCGTAGCTAAATCTCCTTACCGTCTTGCGCCCGCTGAGATGCAAGAATTGGCAAGTCAACTTCAAGAGTTGACCGCTAAAGGATTCATCCGCCCTAGCTCTTCGCCCTGGGGTGCTCCGGTGTTGTTCGTTAAAAAGAAAGATGGTACGTTTCGCATGTGTATCGATTACCGCGAGTTGAACAAACTCACCATTAAGAACCGGTATCCCTTACCGCGTATTGACGACCTCTTTGATCAACTCCAAGGTGCCTCTTGTTTTTCCAAGATTGATCTCCGCTCTGGCTATCACCAGTTGCGCATCCGCGATGAAGATGTTCCGAAGACTGCTTTTCGAACTCGTTATGGCCATTTTGAATTCTTGGTCATGTCCTTCGGTTTAACCAACGCACCCGCCGTTTTCATGGATCTAATGAATCGGGTGTGTAGGCCTTTCTTGGATAAATTCGTAATTGTGTTTATCGATGATGTTCTGATTTATTCTAAGACCAAGGCCGAGCATGAGCAACATCTTCGGTTGGTGTTGCAAAAGCTTCGAACCGAGCAGCTCTTTGCCAAGCTCTCCAAGTGTGAATTTTGGTCGGATGAAGTACAGTTTCTTGGCCATGTTGTGAACAAGATGGGTATCCATGTCGACCCATCCAAAATTGAAGCAATCAAGAACTGGATTACGCCATCCACTCCTACCGAAATCCGTTCCTTTCTGGGCTTAGCTGGTTATTACCGGCGCTTCATTTCGAACTTCTCGAAGATCGCTTTGCCTTTAACAGCTCTGACGCACAAAGGTAAACCGTATATTTGGGGCTCGAAGCAAGAAGAAGCCTTTCTGACGCTCAAGCGTCTGTTGTGTGAAGCTCCTGTTCTTGTGTTACCTGAGGGTAATGATGATTTTGTCGTGTATTGCGATGCATCCAACCAAGGTCTCGGTTGTGTTCTTATGCAACGAGGCAAGGTTATCGCTTACGCATCAAGGCAACTCAAGGTTCATGAAAAGAATTATACAACTCACGACCTCGAACTAGGCGCAGTTGTTTTTGCCTTGAAGATCTGGAGACACTACCTTTATGGTACTAAGTGTATCCTCTACACTGACCATAAAAGCCTTCAGCATATCTTTGATCAAAAGGAACTCAACATGAGGCAACGCCGATGGAGCGAACTCATCAGCGATTACGATTGTGAGATCCGGTATCATCCTGGTAAGGCTAACGTGGTAGCCGATGCGCTCAGCCGAAAACCCAGCCAGCTTAACTGTATCTTGCCGCGCACCCAGCTTCACTTCGCGCCGATCCAAAGCAACCTTGAATCGCGCATTCGTGACGCGCAGTGCGCATCCATCAGTAATGGTAACCTTCGCGCCGAGTTAGCGTGTGGCGCGGAAGCGCATTTTGTGCCCAATCTGAGTGGAATTCTCTGCTATCTCAATCGCATCTGGATTCCCTTTGATGAGAATCTTCGCGCTGATATCCTGAGTGAAGCGCATAAATCTCGATATTCCGTTCATCCTGGCGCCGATAAAATGTACAAGGATTTGCGCATTACTTATTGGTGGCCCGGTATGAAAAAGGATATTGCTGTGTTCGTAGCTAGATGTCTGACTTGTTCTAAAGTAAAAGCTGAACACCAACGCCCATCTGGTTTGCTCGAACAACCAGAAATTCCTATGTGGAAATGGGAAGGTATAGCGATGGACTTTATTACCAAGTTAACTTTGACAGCAAGCAAACATGATAGCATTTGGGTAATAGTGGATCGTTTGACTAAGTCTGCTCACTTTCTGCCCATTCGTGAAAACTACCGTGTTGAGCAACTCGCGCAGCTTTATGTCAAAGAGATTGTCTGCCGTCATGGTACTCTTTTGAGCATCATATCCGATCGCGATGGCCGTTTTATATCTCGCTTTTGGAAATCTCTCCAATCTGCGCTAGGAACTCGCTTGGACATGAGTACGGCATATCATCCTCAGACTGACGGTCAGTCTGAGCGAACTATTCAAACTCTTGAGGATATGCTCCGATCTTGTGTTCTTGATTTTGGAGGTAATTGGGATTCGCACCTGCCTTTGATCGAGTTCTCTTATAATAACAGCTATCATTCCAGTATCGGTATGGCCCCATTTGAAGCACTTTACGGTCGTAAGTGCCGCTCCCCGATTTGTTGGAGCGAAGTGGGTGAAACTCAAATCACAGGACCCGAACTTGTTCAAGAGACAACCGATAAAATCGCCAAGATCCGTGATCATCTGCTAACTGCCAGAAGCCGACAGAAGAGTTACGCAGATCGCAGGCGAAAGCCTCTCGAATTTCAAGTTGGTGATCTTGTTCTCCTCAAAGTGTCGCCTTGGAAAGGTGTTGTCCGCTTTGGGAAGAAAGGTAAGCTTGCTCCTCGATATGTTGGGCCATTCAAGATTCTCGCGCGTGTGGGGAAAGTTGCCTACAGACTTGACCTGCCGCCCGCGCTCAGTAATGTGCATCCAACGTTCCATGTATCCAATCTCAAGAAGTGTTTAGCTGACGAGAACCTTCACATTCCACTTGATGAAGTTCAAGTTGATGAATCCATGCATTTCGTTGAGAAGCCTGTTGAGATTATGGATCGCGAGGTTAAGCAAACCAAGCGCAGTCGTATCCCTATCGTGAAAGTTCGATGGGAGTCCAAGCGCGGAGCCGAGTTTACATGGGAAAGGGAAGATCAAATGAAGATCAAGTACCCGCACCTGTTCTCTGCGCAACCTACTTCGAGATAAATTTCGGGACGAAATTTCTTAAAGTAGGGGAGACTGTGACATCTGACCCGATCCGACCCGACCCAGGTACCCGTTTCTCTGATCCGATCTCTTTCTTTTATGATTTAATATTTATTTATACTTATATTTTACTTTTAATAATAATAATATATTTTCTTTCCCGCCTCTTTCTCTCTCTTCCTTTCCGCCGTCCCGTCCCTCTTCTTCTTTCTTTCCGCCTTCCTTTTCTCTTGTCGCCGTCCCGCCCTCCTGTTTAACCCCTCTGCCTTGTCTCCCTCTTTTTCTCCTAACTCTCCTTATCCTTTGTTTCTTCCCGCCTAAGGTTGTCTGCGCAGCTCCACGCGCCAGACTCCTTACAAGGAAGCCTGCGTGATGACCAGCTGTTCCAGCGATACGCGAGACGAACTCTTCTCGCAGCGCGCTAAGAATTGTAATTCTTCTCGCAGCGCGCTAAGAACGGTAGTTCTTCCCGCGACGCGCTAAGGATTTGTAGTTCTTCTCGCAGCGCGCTAAGAATCGTAGTTCATCCCTCGACGCGCGAAGAATTATAGTTCTTCCCGCGGCGCGCTTGGAATTGTAGTTCCTCCCGTGGCGCGCTAAGAAATGTGATTCTTCCCGCGGCGCGCCTTAGTCTTCTCGCGCGCAGTTTTCTCGCGCTAGACTTATCTTTTCTTCTGTTTTGTCCAGCCTGTTTGCTTTTGTGTTGTCTTACCTTCTGTGCTGTTGACCTAACCTGCCTTATGTCTGAAAAGTTACTTTCGGCGCAGCATGCGCACCAACCCCATTGGTTGACAGAAAAAGTGACTGACATTATCTTTTGAGATCTGCTTTTTCCATGCTTGACCAGTACCTTTATCTGAACCGCCCATGCTTTTACTGTTACCTGTCAGCTTTTCCCTTGTCCCCTGCTGCTGCCATATCTTTCCATATCTTTTGCTTTTGTTTTCTTATGCTTTTTGATATCTTTTGCTTTTGGAATCTTTTACTTTTTGGAGATCTTTTCCCCTTTTCTAGGGATTGTGTTCCCTAGGGTTTCCCTATAAATAATAATGTTATTTTCTTAACACATCACACACAAACACTTATTTTAACCCCCTCTTGATCTCTCTGCCGCCTCCCTCTCTGCCTCCGTCTTCCTCCCTGTTCTGCCCTGTTTTCCGGTAATATATCTATTATATATAATAATTTGTTTAAGTTACTTATTATTTATGCTAACTTATAATCAAGACTTAAATCAAATCATTAAAACAATAATCTTTAATTATAGGTTAACTTTGCTTGTTTGGTTCTTGCTTTACCTATCTTCACATCGTTTATCAAGTGAGTAATCTCGTACTAATCCCTTTTTATTTTTAACGTTTTGGGATGTTCATGTGTTCATACAAACTTAGAGTCTTAAACTTGTTTATGAACTTTAGTCGCGCAGTATCCCATGTGTTGAGGACGTAGACTTGGCTGTTTATTTGTATGTGTGGATCATTAACCGTCTTGTCGGTCTATTCCGCAGTTTTCATGGTACCATTAGATGAACACGGGAGAACAATCGTTTATGATTTCTCTTTTGTTTACACATGCACAGTTTGTCTTGTTTGTGAGCTCAATTGTGAGCACTGGCAGTCTATGAATCTTAGAGTTGGTCCCGATCAGATTACACCCCTGTTGAAAACCAGACATACACATGTTGCGCGCAGATTTATTGTTATCTATGTATTAACTATTAAACTTGATTTCTCACCAACACGCAAGTGTTTGACGTTTATTTTAACACATGTTCAGGTTTGCAGTAGCTGTTTTGGAGCTCGTGATAACCTAGGAAGTTTTCTTTATTTTGGACCTAGATTAAAATGTATCAAGACAAGTTATTGCTGTTCGAATATTATGATTTATAATATATTGATTTATGTTGCTTTATGTTATCTTGTGTTTACGCTGCGCGTGCGCGAATGAATGTATTTATTAAATATTGACACCCAATAGTGTCACGAGTAATGAAACAATATGTGGCGCCCCGATGTATAATCCGCCTTTGGTCGGGGTGTTACAGATAGGGGAGACACACATTTGTAGATTTGACAAGGGTTTTTTTTTGTGCGAACGTGCAGTAATGTTTTCACGATGGATCAGGATGCATTAAAAGCTGTTTCAAACTAAGTGATCAAACACGAGAAAGCGTGTCTTGACAACCAACATGTAAACATTACATTTAATGAAATATATCAAAATGCCTCATTATACATGCACACATATGCATATTAATAGTTGTATATACTACAAAAGTTAATTTTCTTCTTTTTTAAATAAATGACCTATTTAAATATTTTGTAAGTCCAACTAACATTTTAGCGTGGTGGTAGAAGCACTTTGCTTCTTTGGAAGTGGACGCAAGTTCAATCACCACCAAAGTTGGGGTCGGACTAGGGTTGGCAATTGGGTACCTGTTAAATATACGATAAGACCTGTTAAGCAAAAAAGTGTGTAATGTGATTTTTGAATTTTCTTAAATAATTGAAATTAGTAGGCTAGACTCCATTGTATTCCCTTATTGGTACATGAAACTTAAAACTGTCTTGTAGTCATGACATATAAAGTAGTTAAACGAGTCGTATTCATGTTTGATACTTGTTTTCAGTGCATCGCTTCATATCTGTTAAACCTGTTAAGACACGAATTGCCAGCCCTAGGTCGGTGTGGTTTACTATTTGGCATAACGTAATTTTCAGGACACCTCACTTGTGTCTTACTGATAGAAAAATTTGGGCTTTCCTGAAGAACCAAGTTCAATCCCCACTTGCTAAGCCGGCCTAAAGGGAGGGTGGGGAGAACGACGGACCAGACAAACTCTTTCAAGAGGACCATAATTGTCAGAAAAATATATTTATATTTCATATAGAATTTTGTTTTAAAGCAAAAGCTTGTAAAATGACTTATTGGTTGGTTGAAAGAACGCTTGATTATGGAATTAAAAGTCATGGGTTTAATTCTCACAAATGGTTTACTTTTTCTTTATAAAAGAAACCTTCATTTGTGTTTTATACGAGTCATTTAAGTAAAAAATTGTTTGTTATTATTGTTTTGTTTTGGTCCGTTTTCAGCTTTTGAAAGACAACCATATTGATAAACTAGGATAGAGCCCGTGCAATACACAAGTGGTTTAAAAAATAAAAACAAAATGGAATGTTGTGAATCTACAACAATTAAGAAAAAGAAAAAAAGCTAACATTAATTACTCTAGTTTAGTTGGTAAGCCTTAAGCATTTTAAAAGCAAGGTAGTGAGGTCAATTCCCACTAACGACATGTCACACCCCGACTAGCATAATGCGGAAGCGTAAAACGGGAATGTAACAGACACCTCTGGTATCAACAACATTGTTTATAAAGAAACATTACAACTAATTTACATTATATTACATTGGTCTATCTTTTATTACAAACTAGGTGTTACACCAAGATATACTCATAAGCTACTCTAGTCATACTGGTAGCCTTGCTTCTATTCACACTGCATCGATCACATTTAGTAACAGGTAGCACACAATCACGGATTTTTCAACTTCGGTAACCCTGAAAAGCAATTTAAAACGGGTCAACTACTGGAGTTGGTGAGTTTCACGAGTTTCAATAAATCAGTAATGAGTATTCACAAGTCAACACTTGTAATCATGAAACAAGTATGTATGTATGTAAATGATGTATGTAATGTAATTATGCTAAGCTACAGTGAAGCCTGGACTGTTCGTGCTGCGTGCCTCCATTTCCCACGCTCAATCAACCACTGTGGCTCCCCTTCCACCCACAACATGCCCCGGTAGCTATGTCTAACACTACATAGCCTGTATGTTTAAATATGGTCATGTGCAAACGGCGCTATGTGACACGGCAACCAGGCCGATTCCGTTTGGGTTTGTCAAACCAATAGTACTATTCACAAGCCACCGGCTCGAAGTTAATCACTGTGTTAGTGGGGACTTTCATGTGTTAGCACTTAGATAATTCACATCATCACATGTTTCAGGTATGTATATAGATATAAGCAAACATGCTTTTCACCCCAAAAGTTCGTAAAACAGTTTAAAAGTGGGGTCATGAAACTCACGGTTTAGTAGATATTCCGAACTGTATCGGCTCGTGGTTTGTTCGGTCCGCTATCAGTATTTCCTATAATCAATATTATAATAATATTAATATTTTAATATTATTATAATCTCAATACTAAACTGGGCTGTATAACTAATCTGGGTGTAGCTAGAACGCCCAGAAAGTGGCAATAGGCTTAGGTTGCGATGTTGTTCAATGTCTAATACTTAAAATTGAACTTAGCTCAGATTCCAGTTTTCCCAGCTAGGCCAAGTTGTTCGTTTACGCATTCAGAAAACAGTTATGGGAAAATAAGCTTGGGTAAATGTATTGGTTAACAAAATGATTAAGTTATAAAGAAAGATCACAAATTGGGGTCCCGGATTAGCCACGGGGCCCGTTTCCGTTTATTCAGTTTGATTTAAGAATAAACGCGCACAATCCACCCGGATTGTCCAGGTTTCTCAAAGAAAAGTTCATTTTTACTTAACTAGTCCAAAAATATGATTTTTGATCACTCTTGGTGTTTTGATATTCCCGCAGTTTCACTAGTCGCGAACTTGCCGGTTTTTATAAAAACTGAATTTGTTTAATATTCAGATTAGCATAATTAATTAATCGTTGATCATTAAATTATGAAAATTTAACCACTTATCAATTAAAATATGTAGATTTTTATAAAAATATTTCTGGAATTTATTTACTGATTTATTAATTTATAAAAATTCATTTTATCAGCTATATTTCGTTTGAAAATCGTCCGTTTACCCCAAACAATTTCCAAAAATTCACCAAAAATTCCTGAATACTCAAATCATGTCCCAAAATAACCTGTATCAATTCCAAAATGTAAAAAGCTCGTGCGATATTCTTTTCGGCCCAAATTCGGCTGTTAAAATTCACACGAACGCAAATAAACAAAACACCTTTAAACTTCTCCAAATGATCCCAAAATTCACATGTGATTAAAATACATCAAATCTGAGTTCCCAGAAAAATTTCATAATTTTTGAAGCATTTTAGCTATTTTTCCCAAATAAACGTCCCAATTCGGTAATAAATTCGCCAAATATTCTCGGATGGTCGAAAAATTACCAAATTTAAACAGGGACTCACTGACATGATTTCTGATGTCTCTGTAAAATTTCAAGTCCTAAAAATATTCACATCACAACCTTAACCTAAATAGTCCGTAAGCGAGTGTTTTGGCATTACCTTAGCGGGTTTGGCTCGTTTCCGACCTTTTAATCAAGTTTTCAGGTTCTTGTGCTTCTAAGCAAGCTAGGTACAAGTCCTATATCACAAACCAAGCAATATTTCATCAACATAACAGCCCTTAAGTTAGGGTTTTGGCTAGTGCACAAAAACGAACTTTTGAACCGTAAAAACGTCGTTTCAACCCTTTAATCCGTGTTTATGGCCAAAAAAATTATCAAAACAGGTTCCTTACCATGTGTATGATCAAAACATGTTTATGGACTATTTTTAGGATTTTTACACGGTTAGGAATGATTTTTAGTAACCAAGACATGTTTTTATGGTATTAAACAAGTAAAAAGCTACTTATTTAAGCTCCTTACCTTAGGTTTTCTTGCTGTTTTTGGCTGGATCAGAGTTGTATCCAGAGTTTTCAAGAAATTATGTGGAAAAATGGCTTGGATCTAGTTTATATGTGAAAAGGAAATAAAGGGGGGGTGGGGTGGCGGCTGCGGCCAGAATCCATGGGCCCATTTTTGGGCCCATTTTGGCCCAAGTTTCTGATTTCTCAAGCCCAAAACGAAAAGCCCGGTCCAAATTTAGTTCGGGTTCGGTTTTTGGCGCTAAAAACTTATCGGGTGCGACAGACAGCGCGAAAACAAGTGTTTTTCGGCTAGTTTTGTGTAAAATTATAAAAAAATACTATACGTTTGTAAAAATCAAAAATATTTTCACGGATCGCTTAAAACATTTCAAATAAGTGTTTGGTAAGTCTTTTTCGGCTTAACGGATGATACAATGCTTGGTTTGTAACTATCTTTCACGTTTAAATCTATAGCAGGTGGTTAAACGAGCATGTTTTCGTTTAACTTGTTTGCTATCAAACTAAGGCCATATTTCTAATATTTTAGCTTGTATAGATCGTATATCACTTATAAATGGCCCCCCGAGATATCTGGGTCATAACCCGACCCGTTCGGTTAATCGTTCGTTTGTTACGCAAAAGGCGTTTATTTGCTTAATCGGTAAATACGTACTGAGGTGTACCTTGTTTTGGCTCAAATGTCACATGACATATTTTTTATTTTATCATTCATGAAAGGGAAATTGTAAAAATGAAAACTTGTACACTTGACAGCCTATGTGGAGGGACTAATTGAATGACACGTGGAAACATTGTCTTCCTTTAATAATATACGCAGATCGTCAAAAATCTATCACATAATTGGAAACGCAATTTTAGGAACACGTTTTTTACTCGTTCCAAACTCCAAAATTTTAAGTGATTCTCAAGGCGGCCTTCCCACTTGTGTCACATTGGGCGGTTATTGACAATGAAAAAATTCAGCTAAGCCTTGTAGAAGGTTGTCAGTCTAATTCCGAGCTCACCCGGGTTTTCGTCGAACCGTGTGTTACGCCAGAGATATCTGCATTTGTGGCGGTACAACGATTGTCAAATGACAGGCGGCAGTATGATTTCCTAGGAGAACACCCAAGTTAAACTCTGATGCCAGCGTGAGCTCGCTTAAGACAACATAGTCTGAACAAAGCTGTATATCGGAGCTCTCCAAATTAGAGAGTACAGTAACCTAAATACAAGAAATTCGCGGAAAAGTAATTTTCGGTGGCATTTTCCGTTTAAAAGTAAACGAACGAACTAGTTTATAGAGTGGTAAACAAAAGACGATAAACAAAAAATAAATAATTTTATTTAAGAATATAATAATGGTACGGATACAGAAAAAAATAAACGCGGTATTCGTTGTGAGTTTCCCACTTTCTCAGAAACTTGTTCCTCTTCCATAACCTGACACGTCACTTGGTGAGACAACCTTTCAATTTCAACCACAATTCATTTCAGTGTTTCATCAAACCCTAATTAACAAGATTCCCGATTTTCTCTCCACATACTGGTAATATTAATACTAATTTTCACTTCTGTTTGGTTTTAGTTTAATTTGAAGAAGAATTCGATCCAATTGTTTCGATTACGAACTTCAATTCATATATGTACGTCTGAAACAAATTTGACCTTTTGGATCTGGGTAATTTAGGGTTTTAATTTGGGGATTTTGTTGCTTGATTTCAGATTTAGGGTTTTTGTAGTTGATGATTTTGATTTCTAGGGTTTTATTTGCCAGATCTGTAAAATTAATAATGTTTGATGATAAGTTGATTATGTTTGACAACCTACAGAGGTTGACTTGAAGTTAGAGATGGAGGAAGATAGAGAGTCAACAAGGTACTGGTGTCATCAATGTAACCGGCAAGTGGTTCCGGTTTTAGGGGTGGAAACTGTTAAATGTTCATCTTGTAATGATGGGTTTGTGGAGGAAATGGAAGGATTAGTTGGTGATCCGGATGTGGACTCGGACCGAGACCGTGCGCTTTCGTTATGGGCCCCGATCTTGCTCGGTATGCTGAGTCACCGACGTGGTCGTAGGAGGTTCACGCATATCGGGTTTGATGACGATGAGGATGACCATGACCGACGTTTTGATTCTTTGGAGAGGTACCGGCGATACCAGTTTCAACATCCTGTTGAGAATCCTGATATTGATTCGGACCGGGAGATTGAGGCTGTCATTAGGTGGCAGCGGCATCGGCGGAACGCTGCTGCATTCCTCCACCTCGTGAATGGTGCTCGAGGCGGGGATGCGGCTGATACTGAAAACAACACGGATACTGGACGCGAACGGGTTATTTTGATTAACCCGTTTAATCAAACTATCATCGTGCAAGGCAGTGGTGGGGGTGAAAACAACTCGTCTCAGACGCACTCGATTGGGTCTTTAGGTGATTACATTTCGGGTCCGGGGTTAGAGCAACTTTTGCAGCATTTAGCCGAGAACGACCCAAACCGATACGGGACTCCACCGGCTAAAAAGGAAGCTATTGATGCATTGCCTAATGTGACGATTGACGAGCCTTCGGTTCAATGTTCGGTTTGTTTGGATGATTTTGAGGTTGGAAGTGAAGCTAAAGAGCTGCCTTGTAAACATAGGTTTCATAGCAAGTGTATTCTGCCATGGCTTGACCTTCATAGCTCGTGTCCCGTCTGCCGGCTCGAGTTGCCATCTGATGAGTCAAAACTCAATCAAGAACGAAACGGGTCGGGTTCTAGTGAGTCCGATAGTGCCCACAATAATAGGTGGTTTTCGACTTCTCTTCCTTGGCCTTTAAGTTTATTCTCGTCTGCGTCTGGGCCCGAAAGTGGGAGTTTTGTGACATCGACATCGGGTTCGGGTTCAGGTTCGCCACCACGGGGTCATGGTGAGGAAGATGGTCACTAGACTGTTCATGCTCCTCTGCTCTGTGTAAGTTGGCTACTTATCTTTCTGCTTTGTTACAGAATGGTGTACATTATTAATAAGTGTAATATTGAGTATTGACAGATATGTTGCCTGCTTTGTACACCTATATGTATCATATTTATTTTATACCTTTATGTTTCATGTTTTTACTAGAAAATTAACAAAATTTTCTCGTATTAATCAGGAAATAATTGTTATTATATGTATGTTGCCAGAACATTTTTTCTGGGTTGTGTTTGGTTGTCGGGTCGGACCGTTCTGGCCTTCTCAGGCCTGGAATATCCAAATTTACTAAGGAATTCATTGGATATTTTTCCAGTATCCAAATATCCATGAAGTAATGGGTATCCGGATTTCTGGATAAATTTCCTACTTAAAAATTGATCATGACAAATGACGATTTGAATATGATGCAAACCTGGATGCCACTGAACCCAAAAATAGACCGATTCAGTGTCTGTATGGGGATTGATCCCAGAAATCTAATACTATTGCCAATTGCCAATGGTTATTGAACAAAACTGCCTCGCTACTGCTTTTGCGAATTATTTTGGTCGAATTGGGTTTAGGCAGGAATCGAGAGAGTGAACCAAAAGCATTTGCTCCAGGGATGTTTCGGGTCTGACTTAATTCCTTTTGCGAGGGTAACCCTTAACCGGGTTTGTATCAGATATAAAGGGGTAATTTTGTCTTAAAAAGCCTTTTCACATTCCAATCTCATTCGTAAAGTTATCAATCAAACATTTGAAGTTTTTAGTTGAATTAGCTCTACTTCCTTCAAATTCTAATTCTCCCCAAAATATTTCGCGAACCGAATGATCCCTTACAAAATCACCGTCTTATAATTCTACATTACAAAAAAATGTTAAGCAACCTACTTACCAGTGCAATACCTCGGATGACCTTAATCTTGTATATATGCCAATGTTTAGTTTTGTTAATCTTGTTCAGAATATCTTGGTCCGGTGCCTATGTCAATGAGTAATGCATGATGGAAACATAAACACCACACTTCATTTCATGTTACAAGTTGGTACACATGGGCAAATTGGTGCTGTAGCTCAACCTGATAATGACAAGACCTGTAGCCGAACGTTATGGAGTAAATTTGGAGCGGCTCAACCGGCCATGAATTGGCATATAGCCGAATGTTATGGAACGAAATAGAAAGACTTGTGGTGAGTCATTATTGAGTGAATTTTGGGGTTGCTCGAGCGGTCATGCCTTGACATATATAATCGAAAGTCATGGAGCGACTTAGAGTGATAATTTAATTTAACCAAATAAGGTCCATCGAGCCTTGGCAAGTTGCCTGTAAAAATTAAGTTCTACTCTCGACGTGTAACAAGTAAGAAGTTTGAGAGGGGACACACCAGACCTACAACATACCCTGCAAGAAGCGAACCCTTCGTAGTATACATAATTTACCAACCCATTGGATTTGAAACAGTCAGCTAAATCTTGGCGACCGTAGTTTTATATGCCAGAATATATAAAATCTCCCATAAAACATGGGCAGTTCAGTTTTTATCAATGGCGGAACCACTGACAGTAGTCTACTGATATTAATACATGCCAACAAACCGGCGTTACAGGAAACAAACTGTAAATAAACACGAGACCACTCGCGTTTTTACTTAACATTAACTATCTTGATAACAGATGCAGTCCCAACACGATGCAGAACCACAACGGCATCACCATTCTTGCAAAGTCCCTTAACTTTTGCATGCTGCAATGCGAATTCCAGAACCTCTTCGGTTGACTCAGCATGAGACGCTTTAGCGGACCCCGCAGATAAAACCGGGACCAAACCTCTGAAAATCAGACTATGCCTAGCTGGCGTCTCGTCACTGCACGACCAGTCAAAAGAGTCGGTTTTGATTTCGGGAACCACGACAGATAATATAGGCATTCCCGGTCTGTACTTAGCCACCAGCTTGGCGGTGCTTCCACCTCTGGTCAGAACCAAAATGAAAGTTGCTTTAGATGAGTTGGCAGTTCGAACCGCAGCCGAGGCTAAGCTCTCGAGTGGGCTCATGGGTATGGGCGCGTTTGCAGCGATTCTTTTGAAAACATCTAAGTAATTGATTGTGCTTTCGGCTTCAATGCAGATTCGGGCCATGGTTAGGACAGCTAGCTCAGGGTAGGCTCCAGCAGCGGTTTCACCACTGAGCATGACGCAGTCTGTGCCGTCTAGAACTGCGTTGGCTACGTCTGTGGCTTCGGCTCGAGTTGGTCTGGGGGATTTGATCATTGACTCGAGCATTTGTGTGGCAGTTACAACGGGCTTTCCTTGTATGTTGCATTTGTAGATCATGACCTTTTGGGCTAGGAATATCTTCTCGATTGGAATCTCCATTCCCAGGTCACCACGCGCCACCATGAAGGCGTCGGAGTTGGCTAGGATTTCATCAAAGTTTGCTACCCCTTCTTGATTCTCAACCTACCAAAGATGGTCACAGTTTTATGTATAATACTTCAGTGTGTAAAATCAGAATCAATGTGTTTTTGACACACATTAACGAATTATTTTCTTTTGACCCAAACCTGTTTTAACCCGCAAAAAAAAAAAATGTTGACTCAACCCAACATGTTTTGAGTTTTGACAGTCAAACTTCACTTAAACGTTTTTCAAACCCGTTTATTTGGATGCAAATCTAAAGGTGTAAACGAGCAGATTACGGATTTGAAATTTAAACTTAAATTCTAACGTTGGTCCCCGGTAGTGTTATTTATGAATGGTCCTGAGTTTAGCGGTCTGATGAGTTAGGAGGACTATAAACGAACCAAACGAACAAAAACAAGGGCATGCTCGTGTTTGTTCGTTTGACTTTAACCGAATACGAATATGAACACATAATCAAATAATTTTTTTTGTTCATGTTCGTTCGTTTAAAACTAAACGAACGATTCATGAACGTAAACAAACATATACAAACAAACTTAAACAAACATAAAAACGAACATAAATTAGCATCAACGAACACAAACGAACAAGTCTAATACATCACAATTCATCTAAACATATGTATTTATGTTTATGTTTTAGGCACTAACTACTTATGCATTTATTAAAAATAAAACAAACGTAAACAAATTATTATAAATGAATGAAGATAAACAGGCTTTCACGAACATATCATGTACAAGCAAAACATATGTTCATGTTTGTTAAATAAACGAACATCCCGCCAAACACTTGATGAATGTTTGATTTGTTTACATACCTACCAGTTAGTAAAGGGCCATTTTGGTCATTTACCTTAGGGACTAATCATATAAAAATGACTAAGGGCCTAGCTGTGTTTGCTTTCATTAGTCTTTTGAAAATAACCAAAATGCCCTCAATACTAACTGACCAATATTACACTGTTTAACCCAGGGATCACTATAAGATAAGTTTATAGACTAAACATGTAATTTTTTCTAAACTACAAGAACTGTTCAATTATAAATATACATAACATAATTATAATCATACTTATAATGTATATAAATTATCAAATAATTAATAATTAATAAAAGAACCAAGCTTTAGGTTTATAAGTAGAGCTCAATATGTGACGAGCTGAAGTTCGACTCGACTTGTTTACACCAATAGACGCAGTAAGTGCATTTAGAAAATGATGTAAAAAACCCGAATAACAAGAGCATACCTTTGACATAAGAAGAATGCTTTTGGCGTGCTCGCCCAACAACTTCCGAACCTCAACCAAATCCGACCCTTTGCGAACAAACGACAGAGCAATCATATCAATCTTATTCGGAACTCCCCATGTAAGAATATCCTCTTTATCTTTCTCAGTCAAAGTCGGTAAGTCAACGATCACTCCAGGAAGATTAACATTCTTTCTTTCACCAAGAACCGCAGTGTTCTCACACCGACAACGAACCAAACCATTTTCAGTGTCACAAGCAAGAACAGTAAATGAAATAGTGCCATCTGCACACAATATCACACTCCCTGGTTTTACGTCGTAGGCTAACTTTTTGTAGCTCATGCAGATCATGGTTTCATCGCCTTTAATGTTGTAATCGGTTGAGATGGTGATTTCTTGACCCTGCTTTAGTTGAATGGGCTTTCCATCTTTTAGAAAACCGGTTCTGATCTCTGGACCCTGATGAGATCACCAGAAGATTAATAAATGATACATCAGAAGTTAAAACTAGAAAAGGGTTTAAATATTGTCATACAATTCAGGGGTCTGCATGAGTTGGTTTTAGTCAACTGACATTTTGGTTGTCTAGTTTAAGAAACGAATTGGTATCGGTTAATGGGCTAATGGGCAGTTCTGTTACAGGTTTTGCATCTTGACCGGTTCGGGTTTATATAAATTGTAACGTAGAGTAAATAGGACTACCTGAGCTCGACTAGGTTCGAGCTCGGCTCGTTTTGGCTTACGTGAGCTCGAGCTTGTCTGTTTCAAAGCTTTTTATTCTAAAGCTTTTCATTATTTATTAATTAGTACATATTATTTTTTAATATTTATATATTTTGAAAAGAACCTTAAGTGATGTAAGCTAGGCTTGAGCTCATGTAGTATCGTAAACGAGCTAAAGTTCAGCTCGAGCTCGCTGTGTAGTGTGAAATCAATACACAGAAATAGAAGCCTAAAAAGGTTAAAACTAAAACTACACAACGCTAGGCTCGTTAAGACTTGACGAGCTTAAACAATCTTTCCATACGAGGCTAAAGCCCGGGTTCAATAATTAAACGAGTTTTATTTGAGGTTCAGGCTCGATAAGACTCTACTCTTTTAAGCTTTTTATCGATCCGATCTTAAATGGCTTGGCTCGTTTACACCAGTAAATAGAAGAAATAAAAAAATGGCCATAAAAAAGAAGTGAAATTGGTAACGTTAACCTATAATAATTAAGCTTGTTATTATAATAGTTTTTCTAGTCATGCCACATTTGTATGGAGAATCATTTATAAAAGATACGAGGAATTAAGTAAATGATGATAGATCAAAGTGACCCACCTAATTATATAATACGTATTTTTTGTACATCTGTATGCTATGATTACCTTCCTAAACTTTTAATTTGACACGTGTGTGAAACCACACCTCTTTTTATGTTTTTAAACATAACTTTTCATTATTCATTAACTAAAATATGACATCATACACGTGCCAACCTTGAAACTTCTTGTAACACATTTTATAAAACTAGAACTAGAGTAATCCAAGTGTTGGCCGTTAAAAAAAAAGAAGAAGAAGAATCCAAGTTTCAAACTTCAAAACATTGCTTAAAAGTTACAAAACCTACATTTCATTTATCAAGATTCCTCATTTTGGGACACATGGTTTGCCAAAAAGATGGAAAATTATTTTAGTACTTGTGTGTACTAAAATATGACATTTAGATCTATTAGAATACAAGATCTAAAGAATATACCTAATATAAAATTGTTTTTAACTTATTCATCTATTATTTTGTGCTTTTCTTACCAATGGCTTTAAAATTGTAATAATAAAAGTTTAATAACCAATTTTGTTTAGACTTTAGATATCTAACTAGTGTTGTAAAAATCATGATTAATAGTAAATTGGAGGGCTACTGATTTGTTTTCACCT